>NW_026909276.1:8741968-8826841 GCF_033115175.1 Lepus europaeus | reverse complement strand
TAGCATTTGCCCAAGTATTTGGATCGTCTTTCGTTGCTTTTCTCAGGCCATCAGCAGGAAGCTGGATCAAAAGCAGAACAGTCAGAACATGAACCAGTGCTCATATGGGGTGCTTGTATTGCAGATGGCAGATTTACTTGCTATGTGACAATGCTGGCCCTGTTTTATGGGAACTTCTAAGTGAAATTTTGAAGTTGTATGCATTGTAGTTTGCATGTAATTCAACTTTCTGCCATACTTACTGATATATATCAGCATTTGATGTAGGACAAATCAGAAAACACAATGGCTTAACAAATAGCCATTTGATTTGGAGTTCTGACTCTGAGTTATGGGCTGCACTCAGCTGGGCAGTTCCTATGATCAGTCCAGGAGCAGAAATGAGAGTTTAGTCATTTGGGGAACTCATTGAGGCTTCACTTAAGTGTCTGGGGTTTGTGTGAATCTTGGCTACATATTATCTTTTTTATTTATTTATTTATTTTGACAGGCAGAGTTAGTGAGAGAGAGAGACAGAGAGAAATGTCTTCCTTCCCAGTGGCTCACCCCCCAAGTGGCCACTATGGCCGGCATTCTGTGCCGATCCAAAGCTAGAGCCAGGTGCTTCCTCCTGGTCTCCCATGTGGGTGCAGGGCCCAAGCACTTGGGCCATCCTCCATTGCCTTCCCAGGCCACAGCTGAGAGCTGGACTGGAAGGGGAGCAACTGGAACAGAACCAGTGCCCCAACCTGGACTAGAATGCAGAGTGCCAGTGTTGCAGGTGGAGGATTAGCCTAGTGAGCTGTGGCGCCAGCCTACATACTATCTCTTCAATAGGCAGGCCCCAGGGTTTTTCAGAACATAACTGTCAGAAAAAGAAAATATGAGAAGGCAAATACTTTACAAATTATCTATTTCTGGGGCTGGTTCTGTGGCATAGCAGGGTAAAGCCACCACCTACAGTTGCCAGCATCTCATATGGGTGTCAGTTCGAGACTCGGCTGCTCCACTTCTGATCTAGTTTTTGCTATGGCCTGGGAAAACAGTAGAAGATGGTCCAAGTCCTTTGGCCCCTGCTCCCTTGTGGAGACCTGGAAGAAGCTCCTGGCTCATATCTTTGGATCTACACAGCTCCCAGCCATTGCAGCCATGTGGAGCAGATGAACCTGCAGTTCAAAGACCTCTCTTATCCTTTCTCTCAACCCCTCCTCTCTCCTCTCTCCCTCCTCTCTCCTCTCCTCTCTCTCTCTCTCTCTCTCTCTCTCTCTCTCTCTCTCTCTCTCTCCTCTCCCTCTCCCCCTCTCTCTCTCTCCTCTCTCCTCTCTCTCTCTCTCTTTTTCTCTCTGCCTCTCCTTTTCTCTTTGTGTAACTCTTTCAAATAAATAAATCTTTAACAAATTGTATAATTCTATCACATTTACTGGTATGTCATGGGGTAAGTCAAGTGAAATTCAGGGTCTTTTTTTTTTTTTACATTGTATATATTTATATTATGACCTTTTTTTTCATTTATTAAAACTTTTATTTAATGAATATAAATTTCCAAAGTACAGCTTATGTGTTACAATGGCTTCCCCCCTTCCCATAACTTCCCTCCCACCCGCAAACCCTCCACTTTCCCAATCCCTCTCCTCTTCCATTCACATCAAGATTCATTTTCATTCTCTTTATATACAGAAGATCAGTTTAGTATATATTAGTAAAAACTTCAATAGTTTTCCCCCATATAGCAACACAAAGTGGAGAAAAATAGTGTTGGAGTACTAGTTATAGCTTTAAATAACAGTGTACAGCACATTAAAGACAGAGATCCTACATAATATTTTTTTAAAAAAATAATTAATTTTCTATGCCATTTCCAATTTAACACCAGGTTGTTTTTTTTCATTTCCAATTATCTTTATATACAGAAGATTGATTTTGTATATAATTAGTAAAGATCTCATCAGTTTGTACCCACGCAGAAACACAAAGTGTAAAAATACTGTTTCAGTACTAGTTATAGCACTCACTTCACATTGGACAACACATTAAAGGACAGATCCCACATGGGATGTAAGTCCACAGTGACTCCTGTTGCTGATTTAACAATTTGACACTCCTGTTCATGGCGTCAGTAATCTCCCTAGGCTCTAGTCATGAGTTGCCAGGGCTATGGAAGCCTTTAGATTTCGCCTGACTTTGATCTTGTTCCGATAGGGTCATAGTCAAAGTGGAAGTTCTCTCCTCCCTTCGGAGAATGGTACCTCCTTCTTTGATGGCCCCATTCTTTCCACTGGGATCTCACTCACAGAGATCTTTCATTTAGGTCTTCTTCTTTTTCTTTTTTTTCTTTTCCATGGTATCTTGGCTTTCCACCTACAATACTCTCATGGGCTCTTCAGCCAGATCCGAATGCCTTAATGGCTGATTCTGAGGCCAGAGTGTTGCTTAGGACATCTGCCATTCTGTGAGTGTGCTGTGTATCCCGCTTCCCATGTTGGATCGTTTTTTTCCCCTTTTGGATTCTATCAGTTAGTATTAGCAGACACTTGTCTTGTTTGTGTGATCCCTTTGACTCTTCGACCTATCAGAGCCATCTATTGGTAACTGAAATTGATCACTTGGACTAGTGAGATGGCATTGGTACATGCCACCTTGATGGGATTGTATTGGAATCCCCTGGCACATTTCTAACTCCGCCATTTGGGGCAAGTCCGATTGCGTATGTCCCCAATTGTACATCTCCTCCCTCTCTTTTTCCACTTTGAAATTTAACAGGGATCACTTTTCAGTTAAAATTTAACCACCTAAGAATAATTGTGTGTTAATTACAGAGTTCAACCACTAGTACTAGAACAACAACAACAAGAACAACAAATACTAAAAAGCATTAAGTATTACATTGTTACATCTAGAGTCAGGACAAGAGCTGATCAGGTCATTGTTTTTTATAGTGTCCCATTTCACTTCGAGAGGTTTCCCCTTTGGTGCTCAGGGAAAACAAATGAAATTTGTCTCTTTGGGACTGGCTTAATTCACTCAGCATGATGTTTTCCAGATTCCTCAATCTTGTTGCAAATGACCGGGTTTTCATTGTTTCTTACTGCTGTATAGTATTCTATGGCGTACATGTCCCATAATTTCTTTATCCAGCCAACTGTTGATGGGCATTTGGGTTGGTTCCAGGTCTTAGCTATTGTGAATTGAGCTGCAAGAAACATTAATGTGCAGATGGCTTTTTTCATTAGCCAAATTAAGTTCCTTTGGGTAAATTCCAAGGAGTGGGATGGCTGGGTTGTATGGTAGGGTTATGTTCAGGTTTCTGAGGAATCTCCAGAGTGATTTCCATAGTGGCTTAACCAGTTTGCATTCCCACCAACAGTGGGTTAGTGTCCCTTTTTCCCCACATCCTCTCCAGCATCTGTTGTTGGTAGATTTCTGAATGTGAGCCATTTTCACCTGGGTGAGGTGAAACCTCATTGTGGTTTTGATTTGCATTTCTCTGAGTGCTAGTGATCTTGAACATTTTTTCATGTGTCTGTTGGCCATTTGGATTTCCTCTTTCAAAAAATGTCTCTTGAGGTCCTTGGCCCATCTCTTAAGTGGGTTGTTTTGTTTTGTTGTTGTGGATTTTCTTGATTTCTTTGTAGATTCTGGTTATCAACCCTTTATCTGTAGTATAGTTTTGCAAATATTTTTCCCATTCGGTTGGTTGCCTCTTCACTTTCCTGACTGTTTCTTTTGAAGTACAGAAACTTCTCAATTTGATGCATTCCCAATTGTTAATTTTGGCTTTGATTGCCTGTGCCTCTGGGGTCTTTCTAAGAAGTCCTTGTCTATGCTTATATCTTGCATGGTTTCTCCCAATGTTCTCTAATAATTTGATGGTGTCAGGTCATAGATTTAAGTCTTTAATCCATGTTGAGTGAATTTTTGTGTAAGGTGTAAAGTAGGGTCCTTTGCTTTCATGCTTCTGCATGTAGAAGTCCAGTTTTCCTAGCACCATTTATTGAATAGACTGTCCTTACTCCAGGTATTGGTTTTGGATCCTTGATCAAATAAAAGTTGGCTGTAGATGTTTGGATTGATTTTCCAGCGTTTCTATTCTGTTCCATTGGTCTATCCATCTGTTTTCTGTACCAGTACCATGCTGTTTTGATGACTATTGCCCTGTAGTATGTCCTTATATCTGGTATTGTGATGCCTCTGGCTTTGTTTTTGTTGTACAAGATTGCTTTAGCTATTTGAGGTCTTCTATGTCTCCATATGAATTTCAGCATCATTTTTTACAGATCTGAGAAGAATGTCTTCGGTATTTTGATTGATATTGCAATGAATCTATAAATCACTTTTGGAAGAATGGACATTTTGATGATATTGATTCTTCCAATCCATGAGAATGGAAGATTTTTCCATTTTTTGGTATTCTCTTCTATTTCTTGCTTTAAGATTCTGTAATTTTCATCATAGAGATCTTTAACATCCTTGGTTAAGTTTATTCCAAGGTATTTGATTATTTTTGTAGCTATTGTGAAGGGGATTGATCTTAGTAGTTCTTTCTCAGCTGTGGAATTGCCTGTGTATACAAAGGCTGCTGATTTTTGTGCATTGATTTTATATCGTGCTACTTTGCCAAACTCCTTTATGCGTTCCAGTAGTCTCTTAGTAGAGTCCTTTGGATCCCCTAAATAAAGAATCATATTGTCTGCAAAGATGGAAAGTTTGACTTCTTCCTTCCCAATTTGTGTCCCTTACTTTCTTTTTCTTGCCTAATGGCTCTGGCTAAAACTTCCAGAACTATATTGAATAGCAGTGGTGAGAGTGGGCATCCCTGTCTGGTACCTGATCTCAATGGAAATGCTTCCAACTTTTCCCCATTCAATAGGATGTTGGCCATGGATTTTTCATATATTGCTTTGATTGTATTGAGGAATGTTCCTTCCATACCCAGTTTTCTTAGAGTTTTCATCATGAAAGTGTGTTGTATTTTATCAAATGCTTTGTCTGCATCTATTGAGATAATCATGGTTTTTCCTCTGCAGTTTGTTAATGTGGTGTATCACATTGATTGATTTGCAAACATTGAACCATCGCTGCATACCAGGGATAAATCCCACTTAGTCTGGGTGGCTGATCTTTCTGATGTGTTATTGCATTCTATTAGCCAGGATTTTATTGAGGATTTTTGCGTCTGTGTTCATCAGGGATATTGGTCTGTAATTTTCTTTCAGTGATGCATGTTGTTTAATCTCCATGTGTTTGCATATGCTTTCAGGATTCCTGAGTTGCTAATTTCTCACTTCATTTCACTGTGGTCTGAGAAGCTGCATCCTATGCTTTTAATTCTTTTCAATTTGCCGAGACTTGCTTTATGGCCTAGCATGTGGTCAATCCTGGAGCAGGTTCCATGCACTGCTGAGCAGAATGTAAATTCTTTAAGTGTAGGATTGAAAGTTCTTTAGATATCTGTTAGATCCATTTGGGCTATAGTGTTGATTAAATCTGCTGTTTCCTTGTTGATCTTCTGTCTGGTTGAACTTTCTATTTCTGAGAGTGGAGTATGAAGTCCCCCACTACTATTGTATTGGAGTCTATGTCTCCCTTTTGAGTCCCTTAACATATATTTTAAATAAACTAGTGTCCTGTAATTAGGTGCATATACATTTATAATAGTTACATCTTCCTGTTGAATTGATCCCTTAATCATTACATAGTGCCCCTCTTTGTCTCAATAGTTTTTGTGTTAAAGTTTATTTTGTCTGATATTAAGATGGCTACACCAGCTCTTTTTTCATTTCTGTTGGCATGGAATATCTTTTTCCAGCCTTTCACTTTCAGTGTGCATGCATCTTTGTTGGAAAGATGTGTTTCTTGTGAGCAGCAAATAGATGGGTTTTGTTCCTTAATCCATTCAGCCAGTCTGTGTCTTTTAACTGGAGAGGTATGGCCATTAACATTCAATGTGACTGTCGATAAGTAGCAACTTTGTCCTGCCATTTTCCCAAAGGTATTTCTAATATATGTTTTGAACTTCATGTGATCTTTTACTGGGAGGTTTTCTTCCTTTACCTTCTTTCATATTGATGGCTGTGTTTCTATGTGTAACACATCTTTAAGCATCTTTTGCAGGGCTGGAGGAGTGGAAACAAATTCTTTCAATTTCTGTTTGCTATGAAAGGTCTCTATTTCACCTTCATTCACAAATGAGAGCTTTGTGGGATATAATATTCTGGGCTGTCAGTTTTTTTCTCTTAGTACCTGGGCTATATCTTGCCATTCCTTCCTAGCCTGTAGGATTCCTGATGAGAAGTCTGCTGTGAGTCTAATTGGAGATCCTCTAAGAGTATTCTGACATTTCTCCCTTGCACATTTTAGAATCTTTTCTTTGTGTTTCGCTGTAGTGAGTTTGATTACAACGTGTCGTGGTGAGGATCTCTTTTGGTCATGTTTATTAGGGGTTCTGTGAGCTTCCTGTACTGGGATGTCTCTGTGCTTCTCCAAACCTGGGAAGTTTTTTGCTAGTATCTCACTAAAAAGGCCTTCTAATCTTTTCTCTCTCTCCATGCCTTCAGGAACTCCTAGAACCTGAATGTTGGTTTTTTTTTTTTAATAGTATCCTGTAGATTCCCAACAATATTTTTTGGATTTCTAATTTCTTCTTCATTTCTTTGGTTTGACTGTATACTTTCCTGTGCTCTGTCTTCTAAGTCCGATATTCTCTCTTCTGCTTCACTGATTCTTTTTTTAAGGCTCTCAAATGCATTTGTCATTTGATCTATTGAATTCTTCATTTCATTTTAATTTCTCTTCACTATCACAATTTGATGTTCTACTAATTGCTTCATTTCATTTTGATTTCTCCTTAAGATTTCATTTTCATGAGAGAGATTTTCTACCCTGCCCAGTAAGGATTTCTGTAGTTCAAGAATTTGTGAGAACTTCCAAGTGTTCTTATCATAAATTTTTTTAGATCTGCTTCTTGCATTTCTTCTATCTCACCACCTTTATAATCTTGAATTGGGGTGTCTTATTCATTTGGGGTATCATAATGTCTTTCTTGTTCTTCTTTCCTCAGTTTCTGCATTTGTTGCTTGGTAGTGTGGATATATTCTTTGGTTTCTTTTTTTTTTTTTTTTTGATGTGGTGATTTTTCTCGTGATACTATGACTTGATTAAGTGGACTGTCTGCTTTTGATGGATCCTTAGAGGTTTGTGATGGGTGTGGCCAGAGAGCTCTGTTTGGTTCTTCAGTGTTAAGGGTGACACACCCAGGTAAGGCATGGTAAATTTTCAATTTTCTCTCTCTCTCTCTCTCTCTCTCTCTCTCTCTCTCTCTCTTTTTTTTTTTTTATTCAGAAGGGATTAATTCTGCCCAGCTGAGCAGAATTGAAGGCAGTCAGTGTCTGAGCTCTGCCTCCTGTGGGTATTATATTCGTCTGCTCTACCCCAAGGACCACACAAAGGGTCTGTGCAGTCCTCAGTGTAAGCTCAGTTTCCCCTTCAATCTCCCACCAGCTTGCTAAGGTTACCAAGTTTGAGGCATTTCCTGAGAGTACTCACTCTCAGGCACTCCATGAATTCTCTCATACACCTTCAGGTTTTTTTTTTTTTTTTTTTTTTCAGTCACAGTTCATATGCTCCACTTTTCACTAGGTCCTAACCTCCTGTTATTTCTCCCCACCAGAGTCAGGTTTTTCTGCTTATTTGAGGGTGGGTGCAGCCCTGAGGTGGTGCAGCTTTTATGTATGTCCAAAATGGTGCCTGCTCTTTGTCTTGCTTGCCTTTGTAAGGTGAGTGGAGAGAATCGTATCCATATGGGTCCCTTTTATTTTATTTTTTATATTATTATTTTTTTCTTCTCTCTTCTATTAGCCTGTTGGAGTTTCCCCCACAGGGCTTCAAACCTCGTTCCCTCTAGGCTCTTACTGCCACTTCCCCACCTGTGTCTTGGGCTACTGAGGCTTTGCCTCACCTCCCTTTCCAGTGCTGCTGTGTGTACTCGGCAGCTGGGGTCCCAATCTGTGGGCACCCATGCCCTCCACATAGATCCACTATGTCCCACTAGTTCCAGAAGAGTTTCCTCTGCAGTTTTTTTCCCTAACTCTTCCCTGAAACTACAGTATCTCCACTTTTATTAAACTATCTTTTCCCAGACTATCAGTGTGCTCCCTTCCTATTCCACCATCTTGGAGGACTCCTGCCCCCTGTATTCTAATAGTCCTTCCTGGTAGCTCAAGGAAGTTTTGCCAGTATCTCTGTAAAAAAGATGAAACAAATTGTTTTTCAGGAGAAAAGTGCTTTTTTTTTTAAACTTTTATTTAATGAATATGAATTTCCAAAGTACAGCTTATGGATTACAATGACTCCCCCCAATAACTTCCCTCCCACCCGCAACCCTCCCCTTTCCCAATCCCTCTCCCCTTCCATTCACATCAAGATTCATTTTCAATTCTCTTTATATACAGAAGATCAGTTTAGTATATATTAAGCAAAGATTTCAACAGTTTGCCCCCCCATTCAACACAAAGTGAAAAAATACTGTTGGAGTACTAGTTATAGCATTAAATAAGAGTGTACAGCACATTAAAGACAGAGATCCTACATGATATTTTTTAAAAATTGATTACTTTTGTATGCAATTTCCAATTTAACACCAGGTTGTTTTTTTTTTTTTTTCATTTTCAATTATCTGTATATACAGAAGATCGATTCAGTATATGCTAAGTAAAGATTTCATCAGTTTGCACCCACACAGAAACACAAAGTGTAAAAATACTGTTTTAGTACTAGTTACAGCATCACTTCACATTGGACAACACATTAAGGACAGATCCCACATGAGACATAAGTACACAGTGATTCCTGTTGTTGACTTAACAATTTGACACTCTTGTTTATGGTGTCAGTAATCTCCCTAGGCTCTAGTCATGAGCTGCCAAGGCTATGGAAGCCTTTAGGGTTCACCAACTTTGATCTTATTCCAACAGGGTCATAGTCAAAGTGGAAGTTCTCTCCTCCCTTCAGAGAAAAGTACTTCCTTCTTTGATGGCCCCATTCTTTCCACTGGGATCTCACTCACAGAGAGCTTTCATTTAGGTCTTCTTCTTCTTCTTTTTTTTTGCCAGTGTGTCTTGGCTTTCCATGCCTACAATAATCTCATGGGCTCTTCAGCCAGATCCGAATGTCTTAAGGGCTGATTCTGAGGCCAGAGTTCTGTTTTGGACATCTGCCATTCTATGAGTGTGCTGTGTATCCCACTTCCCATGTTGGATCGTTTTTTCCTTTTATGATTCTATCAGTTAGTATTAGCAGACACTTGTCTTGTTTGTGTGATCCCTTTGACTCTTTGACCTATCAGTGTGATCAGTTGTTCACTGAAATTGATCACTTGGACTAGTGAGATGGCATTGGTACATGCCACCTTGATGGGATTGTATTGGAATCCCCTGGCACGTTTCTAACTCCACCATTTGGGGCAAGTCCGATTGAGCATGTCCCCAATTGTACATCTCCTCCCTCTATTTTTCCCACTGTTATATTTAACAGGGATCACGGAAAGTGCTTTGTGTAGTGTCACATGATTTGTAAATACCTGGCACTGTAACTTCTGTCTAATGTTCTCTATCTTGCCACACTTAATTAAAAAAACATTTATTTTTCAGATCCATTTCAGAAATTGTCACCAGTTCAAACAGTACTGCTTTAGAAAACTTTCATGAGCATGTCTTCCCTTTTGCTACTAATGCTATATTTGGAGTGTGTGACTTCAAAAAGCATATCATGAGGCTGGTGCTGTGGCACAGTAGGTTAATGCCCTGGCCTGAAGTGCCCACATCCCATATTGGCATGGGTTCAAGACTCAGCTGCTCCACTTTTGATCCAGCTCTCTGCTATGGCCTGGAAAAGCAGTAGAAGATCGTCCAAGTCCCTGGGTCCCTGCACCCATGTGGGAGACCTGCACGAAGCTCCTGGGTCCTGGCGTTAGTTGGTGCAGCTCTGGCCATTGCTGCCATTTGCAGAGTGAGCCATCGGATGGAAGACCCCTCTCTCTCTCTCTCTCTCTCTCTCTCTCTCTCTCTCTCTCTCTCTACCTCTCCTCTCTCTGTGTAACTTTGACTTTCAAATAAATAAATCTTTAAGAAAAACAAAAAGCATATCATAAAAATATTCCCCCTTTCAGTCATTCTTCTTGAACAATATGCAGTATACATGCAGCTACAGAAAATTACTGTGAACCTTTATCTTGGTTTCTGAGATAGTAAAATTATATTAAATTAGATTTCATGTGATAATAAGCTTCTTAAAATATAAACTCAAAGTACACAATGACCATATATAAGCTGAAATGTGAAAACCAATCTTATGGTCTCCAGATAATTTATTTGTGTGAATCTCAGGACTTTTTTTTTTTTTTTTTTTTTAGTATTAACAGCTTTTCTAAGGTCTAATTGATAGGCAAAGATTGTGTTTATAGCAGATTTTTTCTAAGTTTTTAAAAAGTTTATTTGAAAATATTGTATATAGAGGAGAGAACCAGAGAGATCTTCCTTCTGCTTGTTCACATCACAGATGGCCGCATTGAGCAGGGCCGGGACAGAATGAGGCAAGGAACCAAGATCTTCATCTGGGTCTCTCACATTGGTAGCATTTGCCCAAGTATTTGGATCGTCTTTCGTTGCTTTTCTCAGGCCATCAGCAGGAAGCTGGATCAAAAGCAGAACAGTCAGAACATGAACCAGTGCTCATATGGGGTGCTTGTATTGCAGATGGCAGATTTACTTGCTATGTGACAATGCTGGCCCTGTTTTATGGGAACTTCTAAGTGAAATTTTGAAGTTGTATGCATTGTAGTTTGCATGTAATTCAACTTTCTGCCATACTTACTGATATATATCAGCATTTGATGTAGGACAAATCAGAAAACACAATGGCTTAACAAATAGCCATTTGATTTGGAGTTCTGACTCTGAGTTATGGGCTGCACTCAGCTGGGCAGTTCCTATGATCAGTCCAGGAGCAGAAATGAGAGTTTAGTCATTTGGGGAACTCATTGAGGCTTCACTTAAGTGTCTGGGGTTTGTGGTGAATCTTGGCTACATATTATCTTTTTTATTTATTTATTTATTTTGACAGGCAGAGTTAGTGAGAGAGAGAGACAGAGAGAAATGTCTTCCTTCCAGTGGCTCACCCCCCAAGTGGCCACTATGGCCGGCATTCTGTGCCGATCCAAAGCTAGGAGCCAGGTGCTTCCTCCTGGTCTCCCATGTGGGTGCAGGGCCCAAGCACTTGGGCCATCCTCCATTGCCTTCCCAGGCCACAGCTGAGAGCTGGACTGGAAGGGGAGCAACTGGAACAGAACCAGTGCCCCAACCTGGACTAGAATGCAGAGTGCCAGTGTTGCAGGTGGAGGATTAGCCTAGTGAGCTGTGGCGCCAGCCTACATACTATCTCTTCAATAGGCAGGCCCCAGGGTTTTTCAGAACATAACTGTCAGAAAAAGAAAATATGAGAAGGCAAATACTTTACAAATTATCTATTTCTGGGGCTGGTTCTGTGGCATAGCAGGTAAAGCCACCACCTACAGTGCCAGCATCTCATATGGGTGTCAGTTCGAGACTCGGCTGCTCCACTTCTGATCTAGTTTTTGCTATGGCCTGGGAAAACAGTAGAAGATGGTCCAAGTCCTTTGGCCCCTGCTCCCTTGTGGGAGACCTGGAAGAAGCTCCTGGCTCATATCTTTGGATCTACACAGCTCCAGCCATTGCAGCCATGTGGAGAGTGAACCTGCAGTTCAAAGACCTCTCTTTCTCCTTTCCTCTCAACCCCTCCTCTCTCCTCTCTCCCTCCTCTCTCCTCTCCTCTCTCTCTCTCTCTCTCTCTCTCTCTCTCTCTCTCTCTCCCTCTCCCCCTCTCTCCTCTCTCCTCTCTCCTCTCTCTCTCTCTCTTTTTCTCTGCCTCTCCTTTTCTCTTTGTGTAACTCTTTCAAATAAATAAATCTTTTAACAAATTGTATAATTCTATCACATTTACTGGTATGTCATGGGGTAAGTCAAGTGAAATTCAGGGTCTTTTTTTTTTTACATTGTATATATTTATATATATGACCTTTTTTTCATTTATTAAACTTTTATTTAATGAATATAAATTTCCAAAGTACAGCTTATGTGTTACAATGGCTTCCCCCTTCCCATAACTTCCCTCCCACCCGCAACCCTCCACTTTCCCAATCCCTCTCCTCTTCCATTCACATCAAGATTCATTTTCAATTCTCTTTATATACAGAAGATCAGTTTAGTATATATTAGGTAAAAACTTCAATAGTTTTCCCCCATATAGCAACACAAAGTGAGAAAAATAGTGTTGGAGTACTAGTTATAGCTTTAAATAACAGTGTACAGCACATTAAAGACAGAGATCCTACATAATATTTTTTTAAAAAAATAATTAATTTTCTATGCCATTTCCAATTTAACACCAGGTTGTTTTTTTTCATTTCCAATTATCTTTATATACAGAAGATTGATTTTGTATATAATTAGTAAAGATCTCATCAGTTTGTACCCACGCAGAAACACAAAGTGTAAAAATACTGTTTCAGTACTAGTTATAGCATCACTTCACATTGGACAACACATTAAGGACAGATCCCACATGGGATGTAAGTCCACAGTGACTCCTGTTGCTGATTTAACAATTTGACACTCCTGTTCATGGCGTCAGTAATCTCCCTAGGCTCTAGTCATGAGTTGCCAGGGCTATGGAAGCCTTTAGATTTCGCTGACTTTGATCTTGTTCCGATAGGGTCATAGTCAAAGTGGAAGTTCTCTCCTCCCTTCGGAGAATGGTACCTCCTTCTTTGATGGCCCCATTCTTTCCACTGGGATCTCACTCACAGAGATCTTTCATTTAGGTCTTCTTCTTTTTCTTTTTTTTCTTTTCCATGGTATCTTGGCTTTCCATGCCTACAATACTCTCATGGGCTCTTCAGCCAGATCCGAATGCCTTAATGGCTGATTCTGAGGCCAGAGTGTTGCTTAGGACATCTGCCATTCTGTGAGTGTGCTGTGTATCCCGCTTCCCATGTTGGATCATTTTTTCCCTTTTGGATTCTATCAGTTAGTATTAGCAGACACTTGTCTTGTTTGTGTGATCCCTTTGACTCTTCGACCTATCAGAGCCATCAATTGGTAACTGAAATTGATCACTTGGACTAGTGAGATGGCATTGGTACATGCCACCTTGATGGGATTGTATTGGAATCCCCTGGCACATTTCTAACTCCGCCATTTGGGGCAAGTCCGATTGCGTATGTCCCCAATTGTACATCTCCTCCCTCTCTTTTTCCACTTTGAAATTTAACAGGGATCACTTTTCAGTTAAAATTTAACCACCTAAGAATAATTGTGTGTTAATTACAGAGTTCAACCACTAGTACTAGAACAACAACAACAAGAACAACAAATACTAAAAAGCATTAAGTATTACATTGTACATCTAGAGTCAGGACAAGAGCTGATCAGGTCATTGTTTTTTATAGTGTCCATTTCACTTTGAGAGGTTTCCCCTTTGGTGCTCAGGGAAAACAAATGAAATTTGTCTCTTTGGGACTGGCTTAATTCACTCAGCATGATGTTTTCCAGATTCCTCAATCTTGTTGCAAATGACCGGGTTTCATTGTTTCTTACTGCTGTATAGTATTCTATGGCGTACATGTCCCATAATTTCTTTATCCAGCCAACTGTTGATGGGCATTTGGGTTGGTTCCAGGTCTTAGCTATTGTGAATTGAGCTGCAAGAAACATTAATGTGCAGATGGCTTTTTTCATTAGCCAAATTAAGTTCCTTTGGGTAAATTCCAAGGAGTGGGATGGCTGGGTTGTATGGTAGGGTTATGTTCAGGTTTCTGAGGAATCTCCAGAGTGATTTCCATAGTGGCTTAACCAGTTTGCATTCCCACCAACAGTGGGTTAGTGTCCCTTTTTCCCCACATCCTCTCCAGCATCTGTTGTTGGTAGATTTCTGAATGTGAGCCATTTTCACCTGGGTGAGGTGAAACCTCATTGTGGTTTTGATTTGCATTTCTCTGAGTGCTAGTGATCTTGAACATTTTTTCATGTGTCTGTTGGCCATTTGGATTTCCTCTTTCAAAAAATGTCTCTTGAGGTCCTTGGCCCATCTCTTAAGTGGGTTGTTTGTTTTGTTGTTGTGGATTTTCTTGATTTCTTTGTAGATTCTGGTTATCAACCCTTTATCTGTAGTATAGTTTGCAAATATTTTTCCCATTCGGTTGGTTGCCTCTTCACTTTCCTGACTGTTTCTTTTGAAGTACAGAAACTTCTCAATTTGATGCATTCCCAATTGTTAATTTTGGCTTTGATTGCCTGTGCCTCTGGGGTCTTTCTAAGAAGTCCTTGTCTATGCTTATATCTTGCATGGTTTCTCCAATGTTCTCTAATAATTTGATGGTGTCAGGTCATAGATTTAAGTCTTTAATCCATGTTGAGTGAATTTTTGTGTAAGGTGTAAAGTAGGGTCCTTGCTTCATGCTTCTGCATGTAGAAGTCCAGTTTTCCTAGCACCATTTATTGAATAGACTGTCCTTACTCCAGGTATTGGTTTTGGATCCTTGATCAAATAAAAGTTGGCTGTAGATGTTTGGATTGATTTCCAGCGTTTCTATTCTGTTCCATTGGTCTATCCATCTGTTTCTGTACCAGTACCATGCTGTTTTGATGACTATTGCCCTGTAGTATGTCCTTATATCTGGTATTGTGATGCCTCTGGCTTTGTTTTTGTTGTACAAGATTGCTTTAGCTATTTGAGGTCTTCTATGTCTCCATATGAATTTCAGCATCATTTTTTACAGATCTGAGAAGAATGTCTTCGGTATTTTGATTGATATTGCAATGAATCTATAAATCACTTTTGGAAGAATGGACATTTTGATGATATTGATTCTTCCAATCCATGAGAATGGAAGATTTTTCCATTTTTTGGTATTCTCTTCTATTTCTTGCTTTAAGATTCTGTAATTTTCATCATAGAGATCTTTAACATCCTTGGTTAAGTTTATTCCAAGGTATTTGATTATTTTTGTAGCTATTGTGAAGGGGATTGATCTTAGTAGTTCTTTCTCAGCTGTGGAATTGCCTGTGTATACAAAGGCTGCTGATTTTTGTGCATTGATTTTATATCGTGCTACTTTGCCAAACTCCTTTATGCGTTCCAGTAGTCTCTTAGTAGAGTCCTTTGGATCCCCTAAATAAAGAATCATATTGTCTGCAAAGATGGAAAGTTTGACTTCTTCCTTCCCAATTTGTGTCCCTTACTTTCTTTTTCTTGCCTAATGGCTCTGGCTAAAACTTCCAGAACTATATTGAATAGCAGTGGTGAGAGTGGGCATCCCTGTCTGGTACCTGATCTCAATGGAAATGCTTCCAACTTTTCCCCATTCAATAGGATGTTGGCCATGGATTTTTCATATATTGCTTTGATTGTATTGAGGAATGTTCCTTCCATACCCAGTTTTCTTAGAGTTTTCATCATGAAAGTGTGTTGTATTTTATCAAATGCTTTGTCTGCATCTATTGAGATAATCATGGTTTTTCCTCTGCAGTTTGTTAATGTGGTGTATCACATTGATTGATTTGCAAACATTGAACCATCGCTGCATACCAGGGATAAATCCCACTTAGTCTGGGTGGCTGATCTTTCTGATGTGTTATTGCATTCTATTAGCCAGGATTTTATTGAGGATTTTTGCGTCTGTGTTCATCAGGGATATTGGTCTGTAATTTTCTTTCAGTGATGCATGTTGTTTAATCTCCATGTGTTTGCATATGCTTTCAGGATTCCTGAGTTGCTAATTTCTCACTTCATTTCACTGTGGTCTGAGAAGCTGCATCCTATGCTTTTAATTCTTTTCAATTTGCCGAGACTTGCTTTATGGCCTAGCATGTGGTCAATCCTGGAGCAGGTTCCATGCACTGCTGAGCAGAATGTAAATTCTTTAAGTGTAGGATTGAAAGTTCTTTAGATATCTGTTAGATCCATTTGGGCTATAGTGTTGATTAAATCTGCTGTTTCCTTGTTGATCTTCTGTCTGGTTGAACTTTCTATTTCTGAGAGTGGAGTATGAAGTCCCCCACTACTATTGTATTGGAGTCTATGTCTCCCTTTTGAGTCCCTTAACATATATTTTAAATAAACTAGTGTCCTGTAATTAGGTGCATATACATTTATAATAGTTACATCTTCCTGTTGAATTGATCCCTTAATCATTACATAGTGCCCCTCTTTGTCTCAATAGTTTTTGTGTTAAAGTTTATTTTGTCTGATATTAAGATGGCTACACCAGCTCTTTTTTCATTTCTGTTGGCATGGAATATCTTTTTCCAGCCTTTCACTTTCAGTGTGCATGCATCTTTGTTGGAAAGATGTGTTTCTTGTGAGCAGCAAATAGATGGGTTTTGTTCCTTAATCCATTCAGCCAGTCTGTGTCTTTTAACTGGAGAGGTATGGCCATTAACATTCAATGTGACTGTCGATAAGTAGCAACTTTGTCCTGCCATTTTCCCAAAGGTATTTCTAATATATGTTTTGAACTTCATGTGATCTTTTACTGGGAGGTTTTCTTCCTTTACCTTCTTTCATATTGATGGCTGTGTTTCTATGTGTAACACATCTTTAAGCATCTTTTGCAGGGCTGGAGGAGTGGAAACAAATTCTTTCAATTTCTGTTTGCTATGAAAGGTCTCTATTTCACCTTCATTCACAAATGAGAGCTTTGTGGGATATAATATTCTGGGCTGTCAGTTTTTTTCTCTTAGTACCTGGGCTATATCTTGCCATTCCTTCCTAGCCTGTAGGATTCCTGATGAGAAGTCTGCTGTGAGTCTAATTGGAGATCCTCTAAGAGTATTCTGACATTTCTCCCTTGCACATTTTAGAATCTTTTCTTTGTGTTTCGCTGTAGTGAGTTTGATTACAACGTGTCGTGGTGAGGATCTCTTTTGGTCATGTTTATTAGGGGTTCTGTGAGCTTCCTGTACTGGGATGTCTCTGTGCTTCTCCAAACCTGGGAAGTTTTTTGCTAGTATCTCACTAAAAAGGCCTTCTAATCTTTTCTCTCTCTCCATGCCTTCAGGAACTCCTAGAACCTGAATGTTGGTTTTTTTTTTTTAATAGTATCCTGTAGATTCCCAACAATATTTTTTGGATTTCTAATTTCTTCTTCATTTCTTTGGTTTGACTGTATACTTTCCTGTGCTCTGTCTTCTAAGTCCGATATTCTCTCTTCTGCTTCACTGATTCTTTTTTTAAGGCTCTCAAATGCATTTGTCATTTGATCTATTGAATTCTTCATTTCATTTTAATTTCTCTTCACTATCACAATTTGATGTTCTACTAATTGCTTCATTTCATTTTGATTTCTCCTTAAGATTTCATTTTCATGAGAGAGATTTTCTACCCTGCCCAGTAAGGATTTCTGTAGTTCAAGAATTTGTGAGAACTTCCAAGTGTTCTTATCATAAATTTTTTTAGATCTGCTTCTTGCATTTCTTCTATCTCACCACCTTTATAATCTTGAATTGGGGTGTCTTATTCATTTGGGGTATCATAATGTCTTTCTTGTTCTTCTTTCCTCAGTTTCTGCATTTGTTGCTTGGTAGTGTGGATATATTCTTTGGTTTCTTTTTTTTTTTTTTTGATGTGGTGATTTTTCTCGTGATACTATGACTTGATTAAGTGGACTGTCTGCTTTTGATGGATCCTTAGAGGTTTGTGATGGGTGTGGCCAGAGAGCTCTGTTTGGTTCTTCAGTGTTAAGGGTGACACACCCAGGTAAGGCATGGTAAATTTTCAATTTTCTCTCTCTCTCTCTCTCTCTCTCTCTCTCTCTCTCTCTCTCTCTCTCTTTTTTTTTATTCAGAAGGGATTAATTCTGCCCAGCTGAGCAGAATTGAAGGCAGTCAGTGTCTGAGCTCTGCCTCCTGTGGGTATTATATTCGTCTGCTCTACCCCAAGGACCACACAAAGGGTCTGTGCAGTCCTCAGTGTAAGCTCAGTTTCCCCTTCAATCTCCCACCAGCTTGCTAAGGTTACCAAGTTTGAGGCATTTCCTGAGAGTACTCACTCTCAGGCACTCCATGAATTCTCTCATACACCTTCAGGTTTTTTTTTTTTTTTTTTTTTTTTCAGTCACAGTTCATATGCTCCACTTTTCACTAGGTCCTAACCTCCTGTTATTTCTCCCCACCAGAGTCAGGTTTTTCTGCTTATTTGAGGGTGGGTGCAGCCCTGAGGTGGTGCAGCTTTTATGTATGTCCAAAATGGTGCCTGCTCTTTGTCTTGCTTGCCTTTGTAAGGTGAGTGGAGAGAATCGTATCCATATGGGTCCCTTTTATTTTATTTTTTATATTATTATTTTTTTCTTCTCTCTTCTATTAGCCTGTTGGAGTTTCCCCCACAGGGCTTCAAACCTCGTTCCCTCTAGGCTCTTACTGCCACTTCCCCACCTGTGTCTTGGGCTACTGAGGCTTTGCCTCACCTCCCTTTCCAGTGCTGCTGTGTGTACTCGGCAGCTGGGGTCCCAATCTGTGGGCACCCATGCCCTCCACATAGATCCACTATGTCCCACTAGTTCCAGAAGAGTTTCCTCTGCAGTTTTTTTCCCTAACTCTTCCCTGAAACTACAGTATCTCCACTTTTATTAAACTATCTTTTCCCAGACTATCAGTGTGCTCCCTTCCTATTCCACCATCTTGGAGGACTCCTGCCCCCTGTATTCTAATAGTCCTTCCTGGTAGCTCAAGGAAGTTTTGCCAGTATCTCTGTAAAAAAGATGAAACAAATTGTTTTTCAGGAGAAAAGTGCTTTTTTTTTTAAACTTTTATTTAATGAATATGAATTTCCAAAGTACAGCTTATGGATTACAATGACTCCCCCCAATAACTTCCCTCCCACCCGCAACCCTCCCCTTTCCCAATCCCTCTCCCCTTCCATTCACATCAAGATTCATTTTCAATTCTCTTTATATACAGAAGATCAGTTTAGTATATATTAAGCAAAGATTTCAACAGTTTGCCCCCCCATTCAACACAAAGTGAAAAAATACTGTTGGAGTACTAGTTATAGCATTAAATAAGAGTGTACAGCACATTAAAGACAGAGATCCTACATGATATTTTTTAAAAATTGATTACTTTTGTATGCAATTTCCAATTTAACACCAGGTTGTTTTTTTTTTTTTTCATTTTCAATTATCTGTATATACAGAAGATCGATTCAGTATATGCTAAGTAAAGATTTCATCAGTTTGCACCCACACAGAAACACAAAGTGTAAAAATACTGTTTTAGTACTAGTTACAGCATCACTTCACATTGGACAACACATTAAGGACAGATCCCACATGAGACATAAGTACACAGTGATTCCTGTTGTTGACTTAACAATTTGACACTCTTGTTTATGGTGTCAGTAATCTCCCTAGGCTCTAGTCATGAGCTGCCAAGGCTATGGAAGCCTTTAGGGTTCACCAACTTTGATCTTATTCCAACAGGGTCATAGTCAAAGTGGAAGTTCTCTCCTCCCTTCAGAGAAAAGTACTTCCTTCTTTGATGGCCCCATTCTTTCCACTGGGATCTCACTCACAGAGAGCTTTCATTTAGGTCTTCTTCTTCTTCTTTTTTTTTGCCAGTGTGTCTTGGCTTTCCATGCCTACAATAATCTCATGGGCTCTTCAGCCAGATCCGAATGTCTTAAGGGCTGATTCTGAGGCCAGAGTTCTGTTTTGGACATCTGCCATTCTATGAGTGTGCTGTGTATCCCACTTCCCATGTTGGATCGTTTTTTCCTTTTATGATTCTATCAGTTAGTATTAGCAGACACTTGTCTTGTTTGTGTGATCCCTTTGACTCTTTGACCTATCAGTGTGATCAGTTGTTCACTGAAATTGATCACTTGGACTAGTGAGATGGCATTGGTACATGCCACCTTGATGGGATTGTATTGGAATCCCCTGGCACGTTTCTAACTCCACCATTTGGGGCAAGTCCGATTGAGCATGTCCCCAATTGTACATCTCCTCCCTCTATTTTTCCCACTGTTATATTTAACAGGGATCACGGAAAGTGCTTTGTGTAGTGTCACATGATTTGTAAATACCTGGCACTGTAACTTCTGTCTAATGTTCTCTATCTTGCCACACTTAATTAAAAAAACATTTATTTTTCAGATCCATTTCAGAAATTGTCACCAGTTCAAACAGTACTGCTTTAGAAAACTTTCATGAGCATGTCTTCCCTTTTGCTACTAATGCTATATTTGGAGTGTGTGACTTCAAAAAGCATATCATGAGGCTGGTGCTGTGGCACAGTAGGTTAATGCCCTGGCCTGAAGTGCCCACATCCCATATTGGCATGGGTTCAAGACTCAGCTGCTCCACTTTTGATCCAGCTCTCTGCTATGGCCTGGAAAAGCAGTAGAAGATCGTCCAAGTCCCTGGGTCCCTGCACCCATGTGGGAGACCTGCACAAAGCTCCTGGGTCCTGGCGTTAGTTGGTGCAGCTCTGGCCATTGCTGCCATTTGCAGAGTGAGCCATCGGATGGAAGACCCCTCTCTCTCTCTCTCTCTCTCTCTCTCTCTCTCTCTCTCTCTCTCTACCTCTCCTCTCTCTGTGTAACTTTGACTTTCAAATAAATAAATCTTTAAGAAAAACAAAAAGCATATCATAAAAATATTCCCCCTTTCAGTCATTCTTCTTGAACAATATGCAGTATACATGCAGCTACAGAAAATTACTGTGAACCTTTATCTTGGTTTCTGAGATAGTAAAATTATATTAAATTAGATTTCATGTGATAATAAGCTTCTTAAAATATAAACTCAAAGTACACAATGACCATATATAAGCTGAAATGTGAAAACCAATCTTATGGTCTCCAGATAATTTATTTGTGTGAATCTCAGGACTTTTTTTTTTTTTTTTTTTTTTAGTATTAACAGCTTTTCTAAGGTCTAATTGATAGGCAAAGATTGTGTTTATAGCAGATTTTTTCTAAGTTTTTAAAAAGTTTATTTGAAAATATTGTATATAGAGGAGAGAACCAGAGAGATCTTCCTTCTGCTTGTTCACATCACAGATGGCCGCATTGAGCAGGGCCGGGACAGAATGAGGCAAGGAACCAAGATCTTCATCTGGGTCTCTCACATTGGTAGCATTTGCCCAAGTATTTGGATCGTCTTTCGTTGCTTTTCTCAGGCCATCAGCAGGAAGCTGGATCAAAAGCAGAACAGTCAGAACATGAACCAGTGCTCATATGGGGTGCTTGTATTGCAGATGGCAGATTTACTTGCTATGTGACAATGCTGGCCCTGTTTTATGGGAACTTCTAAGTGAAATTTTGAAGTTGTATGCATTGTAGTTTGCATGTAATTCAACTTTCTGCCATACTTACTGATATATATCAGCATTTGATGTAGGACAAATCAGAAAACACAATGGCTTAACAAATAGCCATTTGATTTGGAGTTCTGACTCTGAGTTATGGGCTGCACTCAGCTGGGCAGTTCCTATGATCAGTCCAGGAGCAGAAATGAGAGTTTAGTCATTTGGGGAACTCATTGAGGCTTCACTTAAGTGTCTGGGGTTTGTGGTGAATCTTGGCTACATATTATCTTTTTTATTTATTTATTTATTTTGACAGGCAGAGTTAGTGAGAGAGAGAGACAGAGAGAAATGTCTTCCTTCCAGTGGCTCACCCCCCAAGTGGCCACTATGGCCGGCATTCTGTGCCGATCCAAAGCTAGGAGCCAGGTGCTTCCTCCTGGTCTCCCATGTGGGTGCAGGGCCCAAGCACTTGGGCCATCCTCCATTGCCTTCCCAGGCCACAGCTGAGAGCTGGACTGGAAGGGGAGCAACTGGAACAGAACCAGTGCCCCAACCTGGACTAGAATGCAGAGTGCCAGTGTTGCAGGTGGAGGATTAGCCTAGTGAGCTGTGGCGCCAGCCTACATACTATCTCTTCAATAGGCAGGCCCCAGGGTTTTTCAGAACATAACTGTCAGAAAAAGAAAATATGAGAAGGCAAATACTTTACAAATTATCTATTTCTGGGGCTGGTTCTGTGGCATAGCAGGTAAAGCCACCACCTACAGTGCCAGCATCTCATATGGGTGTCAGTTCGAGACTCGGCTGCTCCACTTCTGATCTAGTTTTTGCTATGGCCTGGGAAAACAGTAGAAGATGGTCCAAGTCCTTTGGCCCCTGCTCCCTTGTGGGAGACCTGGAAGAAGCTCCTGGCTCATATCTTTGGATCTACACAGCTCCAGCCATTGCAGCCATGTGGAGAGTGAACCTGCAGTTCAAAGACCTCTCTTTCTCCTTTCCTCTCAACCCCTCCTCTCTCCTCTCTCCCTCCTCTCTCCTCTCCTCTCTCTCTCTCTCTCTCTCTCTCTCTCTCTCTCTCTCTCCCTCTCCCCCTCTCTCCTCTCTCCTCTCTCCTTTCTCTCTCTCTCTTTTTCTCTGCCTCTCCTTTTCTCTTTGTGTAACTCTTTCAAATAAATAAATCTTTTAACAAATTGTATAATTCTATCACATTTACTGGTATGTCATGGGGTAAGTCAAGTGAAATTCAGGGTCTTTTTTTTTTTTACATTGTATATATTTATATATATGACCTTTTTTTCATTTATTAAACTTTTATTTAATGAATATAAATTTCCAAAGTACAGCTTATGTGTTACAATGGCTTCCCCCTTCCCATAACTTCCCTCCCACCCGCAACCCTCCACTTTCCCAATCCCTCTCCTCTTCCATTCACATCAAGATTCATTTTCAATTCTCTTTATATACAGAAGATCAGTTTAGTATATATTAGGTAAAAACTTCAATAGTTTTCCCCCATATAGCAACACAAAGTGAGAAAAATAGTGTTGGAGTACTAGTTATAGCTTTAAATAACAGTGTACAGCACATTAAAGACAGAGATCCTACATAATATTTTTTTAAAAAAATAATTAATTTTCTATGCCATTTCCAATTTAACACCAGGTTGTTTTTTTTCATTTCCAATTATCTTTATATACAGAAGATTGATTTTGTATATAATTAGTAAAGATCTCATCAGTTTGTACCCACGCAGAAACACAAAGTGTAAAAATACTGTTTCAGTACTAGTTATAGCATCACTTCACATTGGACAACACATTAAGGACAGATCCCACATGGGATGTAAGTCCACAGTGACTCCTGTTGCTGATTTAACAATTTGACACTCCTGTTCATGGCGTCAGTAATCTCCCTAGGCTCTAGTCATGAGTTGCCAGGGCTATGGAAGCCTTTAGATTTCGCTGACTTTGATCTTGTTCCGATAGGGTCATAGTCAAAGTGGAAGTTCTCTCCTCCCTTCGGAGAATGGTACCTCCTTCTTTGATGGCCCCATTCTTTCCACTGGGATCTCACTCACAGAGATCTTTCATTTAGGTCTTCTTCTTTTTCTTTTTTTTCTTTTCCATGGTATCTTGGCTTTCCATGCCTACAATACTCTCATGGGCTCTTCAGCCAGATCCGAATGCCTTAATGGCTGATTCTGAGGCCAGAGTGTTGCTTAGGACATCTGCCATTCTGTGAGTGTGCTGTGTATCCCGCTTCCCATGTTGGATCGTTTTTTCCCTTTTGGATTCTATCAGTTAGTATTAGCAGACACTTGTCTTGTTTGTGTGATCCCTTTGACTCTTCGACCTATCAGAGCCATCAATTGGTAACTGAAATTGATCACTTGGACTAGTGAGATGGCATTGGTACATGCCACCTTGATGGGATTGTATTGGAATCCCCTGGCACATTTCTAACTCCGCCATTTGGGGCAAGTCCGATTGCGTATGTCCCCAATTGTACATCTCCTCCCTCTCTTTTTCCACTCTGAAATTTAACAGGGATCACTTTTCAGTTAAAATTTAACCACCTAAGAATAATTGTGTGTTAATTACAGAGTTCAACCACTAGTACTAGAACAACAACAACAAGAACAACAAATACTAAAAAGCATTAAGTATTACATTGTACATCTAGAGTCAGGACAAGAGCTGATCAGGTCATTGTTTTTTATAGTGTCCATTTCACTTCGAGAGGTTTCCCCTTTGGTGCTCAGGGAAAACAAATGAAATTTGTCTCTTTGGGACTGGCTTAATTCACTCAGCATGATGTTTTCCAGATTCCTCAATCTTGTTGCAAATGACCGGGTTTCATTGTTTCTTACTGCTGTATAGTATTCTATGGCGTACATGTCCCATAATTTCTTTATCCAGCCAACTGTTGATGGGCATTTGGGTTGGTTCCAGGTCTTAGCTATTGTGAATTGAGCTGCAAGAAACATTAATGTGCAGATGGCTTTTTTCATTAGCCAAATTAAGTTCCTTTGGGTAAATTCCAAGGAGTGGGATGGCTGGGTTGTATGGTAGGGTTATGTTCAGGTTTCTGAGGAATCTCCAGAGTGGTTTCCATAGTGGCTTAACCAGTTTGCATTCCCACCAACAGTGGGTTAGTGTCCCTTTTTCCCCACATCCTCTCCAGCATCTGTTGTTGGTAGATTTCTGAATGTGAGCCATTTTCACCTGGGTGAGGTGAAACCTCATTGTGGTTTTGATTTGCATTTCTCTGAGTGCTAGTGATCTTGAACATTTTTTCATGTGTCTGTTGGCCATTTGGATTTCCTCTTTCAAAAAATGTCTCTTGAGGTCCTTGGCCCATCTCTTAAGTGGGTTGTTTGTTTTGTTGTTGTGGATTTTCTTGATTTCTTTGTAGATTCTGGTTATCAACCCTTTATCTGTAGTATAGTTTGCAAATATTTTTCCCATTCGGTTGGTTGCCTCTTCACTTTCCTGACTGTTTCTTTTGAAGTACAGAAACTTCTCAATTTGATGCATTCCCAATTGTTAATTTTGGCTTTGATTGCCTGTGCCTCTGGGGTCTTTCTAAGAAGTCCTTGTCTATGCTTATATCTTGCATGGTTTCTCCAATGTTCTCTAATAATTTGATGGTGTCAGGTCATAGATTTAAGTCTTTAATCCATGTTGAGTGAATTTTTGTGTAAGGTGTAAAGTAGGGTCCTTGCTTCATGCTTCTGCATGTAGAAGTCCAGTTTTCCTAGCACCATTTATTGAATAGACTGTCCTTACTCCAGGTATTGGTTTTGGATCCTTGATCAAATAAAAGTTGGCTGTAGATGTTTGGATTGATTTCCAGCGTTTCTATTCTGTTCCATTGGTCTATCCATCTGTTTCTGTACCAGTACCATGCTGTTTTGATGACTATTGCCCTGTAGTATGTCCTTATATCTGGTATTGTGATGCCTCTGGCTTTGTTTTTGTTGTACAAGATTGCTTTAGCTATTTGAGGTCTTCTATGTCTCCATATGAATTTCAGCATCATTTTTTACAGATCTGAGAAGAATGTCTTCGGTATTTTGATTGATATTGCAATGAATCTATAAATCACTTTTGGAAGAATGGACATTTTGATGATATTGATTCTTCCAATCCATGAGAATGGAAGATTTTTCCATTTTTTGGTATTCTCTTCTATTTCTTGCTTTAAGATTCTGTAATTTTCATCATAGAGATCTTTAACATCCTTGGTTAAGTTTATTCCAAGGTATTTGATTATTTTTGTAGCTATTGTGAAGGGGATTGATCTTAGTAGTTCTTTCTCAGCTGTGGAATTGCCTGTGTATACAAAGGCTGCTGATTTTTGTGCATTGATTTTATATCGTGCTACTTTGCCAAACTCCTTTATGCGTTCCAGTAGTCTCTTAGTAGAGTCCTTTGGATCCCCTAAATAAAGAATCATATTGTCTGCAAAGATGGAAAGTTTGACTTCTTCCTTCCCAATTTGTGTCCCTTACTTTCTTTTTCTTGCCTAATGGCTCTGGCTAAAACTTCCAGAACTATATTGAATAGCAGTGGTGAGAGTGGGCATCCCTGTCTGGTACCTGATCTCAATGGAAATGCTTCCAACTTTTCCCCATTCAATAGGATGTTGGCCATGGATTTTTCATATATTGCTTTGATTGTATTGAGGAATGTTCCTTCCATACCCAGTTTTCTTAGAGTTTTCATCATGAAAGTGTGTTGTATTTTATCAAATGCTTTGTCTGCATCTATTGAGATAATCATGGTTTTTCCTCTGCAGTTTGTTAATGTGGTGTATCACATTGATTGATTTGCAAACATTGAACCATCGCTGCATACCAGGGATAAATCCCACTTAGTCTGGGTGGCTGATCTTTCTGATGTGTTATTGCATTCTATTAGCCAGGATTTTATTGAGGATTTTTGCGTCTGTGTTCATCAGGGATATTGGTCTGTAATTTTCTTTCAGTGATGCATGTTGTTTAATCTCCATGTGTTTGCATATGCTTTCAGGATTCCTGAGTTGCTAATTTCTCACTTCATTTCACTGTGGTCTGAGAAGCTGCATCCTATGCTTTTAATTCTTTTCAATTTGCTGAGACTTGCTTTATGGCCTAGCATGTGGTCAATCCTGGAGCAGGTTCCATGCACTGCTGAGCAGAATGTAAATTCTTTAAGTGTAGGATTGAAAGTTCTGTAGATATCTGTTAGATCCATTTGGGCTATAGTGTTGATTAAATCTGCTGTTTCCTTGTTGATCTTCTGTCTGGTTGAACTTTCTATTTCTGAGAGTGGAGTATGAAGTCCCCCACTACTATTGTATTGGAGTCTATGTCTCCCTTTTGAGTCCCTTAACATATATTTTAAATAAACTAGTGTCCTGTAATTAGGTGCATATACATTTATAATAGTTACATCTTCCTGTTGAATTGATCCCTTAATCATTACATAGTGCCCCTCTTTGTCTCAATAGTTTTTGTGTTAAAGTTTATTTTGTCTGATATTAAGATGGCTACACCAGCTCTTTTTTCATTTCTGTTGGCATGGAATATCTTTTTCCAGCCTTTCACTTTCAGTGTGCATGCATCTTTGTTGGAAAGATGTGTTTCTTGTGAGCAGCAAATAGATGGGTTTTGTTCCTTAATCCATTCAGCCAGTCTGTGTCTTTTAACTGGAGAGGTATGGCCATTAACATTCAATGTGACTGTCGATAAGTAGCAACTTTGTCCTGCCATTTTCCCAAAGGTATTTCTAATATATGTTTTGAACTTCATGTGATCTTTTACTGGGAGGTTTTCTTCCTTTACCTTCTTTCATATTGATGGCTGTGTTTCTATGTGTAACACATCTTTAAGCATCTTTTGCAGGGCTGGAGGAGTGGAAACAAATTCTTTCAATTTCTGTTTGCTATGAAAGGTCTCTATTTCACCTTCATTCACAAATGAGAGCTTTGTGGGATATAATATTCTGGGCTGTCAGTTTTTTTCTCTTAGTACCTGGGCTATATCTTGCCATTCCTTCCTAGCCTGTAGGATTCCTGATGAGAAGTCTGCTGTGAGTCTAATTGGAGATCCTCTAAGAGTATTCTGACATTTCTCCCTTGCACATTTTAGAATCTTTTCTTTGTGTTTCGCTGTAGTGAGTTTGATTACAACGTGTCGTGGTGAGGATCTCTTTTGGTCATGTTTATTAGGGGTTCTGTGAGCTTCCTGTACTGGGATGTCTCTGTGCTTCTCCAAACCTGGGAAGTTTTTTGCTAGTATCTCACTAAAAAGGCCTTCTAATCTTTTCTCTCTCTCCATGCCTTCAGGAACTCCTAGAACCTGAATGTTGGGTTTTTTTTTTAATAGTATCCTGTAGATTCCCAACAATATTTTTTGGATTTCTAATTTCTTCTTCATTTCTTTGGTTTGACTGTATACTTTCCTGTGCTCTGTCTTCTAAGTCCGATATTCTCTCTTCTGCTTCACTGATTCTTTTTTTAAGGCTCTCAAATGCATTTGTCATTTGATCTATTGAATTCTTCATTTCATTTTAATTTCTCTTCACTATCACAATTTGATGTTCTACTAATTGCTTCATTTCATTTTGATTTCTCCTTAAGATTTCATTTTCATGAGAGAGATTTTCTACCCTGCCCAGTAAGGATTTCTGTAGTTCAAGAATTTGTGAGAACTTCCAAGTGTTCTTATCATAAATTTTTTTAGATCTGCTTCTTGCATTTCTTCTATCTCACCACCTTTATAATCTTGAATTGGGGTGTCTTATTCATTTGGGGTATCATAATGTCTTTCTTGTTCTTCTTTCCTCAGTTTCTGCATTTGTTGCTTGGTAGTGTGGATATATTCTTTGGTTTCTTTTCTTTTTTTTTTTGATGTGGTGATTTTTCTCGTGATACTATGACTTGATTAAGTGGACTGTCTGCTTTTGATGGATCCTTAGAGGTTTGTGATGGGTGTGGCCAGAGAGCTCTGTTTGGTTCTTCAGTGTTAAGGGTGACACACCCAGGTAAGGCATGGTAAATTTTCAATTTTCTCTCTCTCTCTCTCTCTCTCTCTCTCTCTCTCTCTCTCTCTCTCTCTCTCTTTTTTTTTTATTCAGAAGGGATTAATTCTGCCCAGCTGAGCAGAATTGAAGGCAGTCAGTGTCTGAGCTCTGCCTCCTGTGGGTATTATATTCGTCTGCTCTACCCCAAGGACCACACAAAGGGTCTGTGCAGTCCTCAGTGTAAGCTCAGTTTCCCCTTCAATCTCCCACCAGCTTGCTAAGGTTACCAAGTTTGAGGCATTTCCTGAGAGTACTCACTCTCAGGCACTCCATGAATTCTCTCATACACCTTCAGGTTTTTTTTTTTTTTTTTTTTTTTCAGTCACAGTTCATAAGCTCCACTTTTCACTAGGTCCTAACCTCCTGTTATTTCTCCCCACCAGAGTCAGGTTTTTCTGCTTATTTGAGGGTGGGTGCAGCCCTGAGGTGGTGCAGCTTTTATGTATGTCCAAAATGGTGCCTGCTCTTTGTCTTGCTTGCCTTTGTAAGGTGAGTGGAGAGAATCGTATCCATATGGGTCCCTTTTATTTTATTTTTTATATTATTATTTTTTTCTTCTCTCTTCTATTAGCCTGTTGGAGTTTCCCCCACAGGGCTTCAAACCTCGTTCCCTCTAGGCTCTTACTGCCACTTCCCCACCTGTGTCTTGGGCTACTGAGGCTTTGCCTCACCTCCCTTTCCAGTGCTGCTGTGTGTACTCGGCAGCTGGGGTCCCAATCTGTGGGCACCCATGCCCTCCACATAGATCCACTATGTCCCACTAGTTCCAGAAGAGTTTCCTCTGCAGTTTTTTTCCCTAACTCTTCCCTGAAACTACAGTATCTCCACTTTTATTAAACTATCTTTTCCCAGACTATCAGTGTGCTCCCTTCCTATTCCACCATCTTGGAGGACTCCTGCCCCCTGTATTCTAATAGTCCTTCCTGGTAGCTCAAGGAAGTTTTGCCAGTATCTCTGTAAAAAAGATGAAACAAATTGTTTTTCAGGAGAAAAGTGCTTTTTTTTTTAAACTTTTATTTAATGAATATGAATTTCCAAAGTACAGCTTATGGATTACAATGACTCCCCCCAATAACTTCCCTCCCACCCGCAACCCTCCCCTTTCCCAATCCCTCTCCCCTTCCATTCACATCAAGATTCATTTTCAATTCTCTTTATATACAGAAGATCAGTTTAGTATATATTAAGCAAAGATTTCAACAGTTTGCCCCCCCATTCAACACAAAGTGAAAAAATACTGTTGGAGTACTAGTTATAGCATTAAATAAGAGTGTACAGCACATTAAAGACAGAGATCCTACATGATATTTTTTAAAAATTGATTACTTTTGTATGCAAATTCCAATTTAACACCAGGTTGTTTTTTTTTTTTTTCATTTTCAATTATCTGTATATACAGAAGATCGATTCAGTATATGCTAAGTAAAGATTTCATCAGTTTGCACCCACACAGAAACACAAAGTGTAAAAATACTGTTTTAGTACTAGTTACAGCATCACTTCACATTGGACAACACATTAAGGACAGATCCCACATGAGACATAAGTACACAGTGATTCCTGTTGTTGACTTAACAATTTGACACTCTTGTTTATGGTGTCAGTAATCTCCCTAGGCTCTAGTCATGAGCTGCCAAGGCTATGGAAGCCTTTAGGGTTCACCAACTTTGATCTTATTCCAACAGGGTCATAGTCAAAGTGGAAGTTCTCTCCTCCCTTCAGAGAAAAGTACTTCCTTCTTTGATGGCCCCATTCTTTCCACTGGGATCTCACTCACAGAGAGCTTTCATTTAGGTCTTCTTCTTCTTCTTTTTTTTTGCCAGTGTGTCTTGGCTTTCCATGCCTACAATAATCTCATGGGCTCTTCAGCCAGATCCGAATGTCTTAAGGGCTGATTCTGAGGCCAGAGTTCTGTTTTGGACATCTGCCATTCTATGAGTGTGCTGTGTATCCCACTTCCCATGTTGGATCGTTTTTTCCTTTTATGATTCTATCAGTTAGTATTAGCAGACACTTGTCTTGTTTGTGTGATCCCTTTGACTCTTTGACCTATCAGTGTGATCAGTTGTTCACTGAAATTGATCACTTGGACTAGTGAGATGGCATTGGTACATGCCACCTTGATGGGATTGTATTGGAATCCCCTGGCACGTTTCTAACTCCACCATTTGGGGCAAGTCCGATTGAGCATGTCCCCAATTGTACATCTCCTCCCTCTATTTTTCCCACTGTTATATTTAACAGGGATCACGGAAAGTGCTTTGTGTAGTGTCACATGATTTGTAAATACCTGGCACTGTAACTTCTGTCTAATGTTCTCTATCTTGCCACACTTAATTAAAAAAACATTTATTTTTCAGATCCATTTCAGAAATTGTCACCAGTTCAAACAGTACTGCTTTAGAAAACTTTCATGAGCATGTCTTCCCTTTTGCTACTAATGCTATATTTGGAGTGTGTGACTTCAAAAAGCATATCATGAGGCTGGTGCTGTGGCACAGTAGGTTAATGCCCTGGCCTGAAGTGCCCACATCCCATATTGGCATGGGTTCAAGACTCAGCTGCTCCACTTTTGATCCAGCTCTCTGCTATGGCCTGGAAAAGCAGTAGAAGATCGTCCAAGTCCCTGGGTCCCTGCACCCATGTGGGAGACCTGCACGAAGCTCCTGGGTCCTGGCGTTAGTTGGTGCAGCTCTGGCCATTGCTGCCATTTGCAGAGTGAGCCATCGGATGGAAGACCCTCTCTCTCTCTCTCTCTCTCTCTCTCTCTCTCTCTCTCTCTCTCTCTCTACCTCTCCTCTCTCTGTGTAACTTTGACTTTCAAATAAATAAATCTTTAAGAAAAACAAAAAGCATATCATAAAAATATTCCCCCTTTCAGTCATTCTTCTTGAACAATATGCAGTATACATGCAGCTACAGAAAATTACTGTGAACCTTTATCTTGGTTTCTGAGATAGTAAAATTATATTAAATTAGATTTCATGTGATAATAAGCTTCTTAAAATATAAACTCAAAGTACACAATGACCATATATAAGCTGAAATGTGAAAACCAATCTTATGGTCTCCAGATAATTTATTTGTGTGAATCTCAGGACTTTTTTTTTTTTTTTTTTTTTTTTTTTTTAGTATTAACAGCTTTTCTAAGGTCTAATTGATAGGCAAAGATTGTGTTTATAGCAGATTTTTTCTAAGTTTTTAAAAAGTTTATTTGAAAATATTGTATATAGAGGAGAGAACCAGAGAGATCTTCCTTCTGCTTGTTCACATCACAGATGGCCGCATTGAGCAGGGCCGGGACAGAATGAGGCAAGGAACCAAGATCTTCATCTGGGTCTCTCACATTGGTAGCATTTGCCCAAGTATTTGGATCGTCTTTCGTTGCTTTTCTCAGGCCATCAGCAGGAAGCTGGATCAAAAGCAGAACAGTCAGAACATGAACCAGTGCTCATATGGGGTGCTTGTATTGCAGATGGCAGATTTACTTGCTATGTGACAATGCTGGCCCTGTTTTATGGGAACTTCTAAGTGAAATTTTGAAGTTGTATGCATTGTAGTTTGCATGTAATTCAACTTTCTGCCATACTTACTGATATATATCAGCATTTGATGTAGGACAAATCAGAAAACACAATGGCTTAACAAATAGCCATTTGATTTGGAGTTCTGACTCTGAGTTATGGGCTGCACTCAGCTGGGCAGTTCCTATGATCAGTCCAGGAGCAGAAATGAGAGTTTAGTCATTTGGGGAACTCATTGAGGCTTCACTTAAGTGTCTGGGGTTTGTGGTGAATCTTGGCTACATATTATCTTTTTTATTTATTTATTTATTTTGACAGGCAGAGTTAGTGAGAGAGAGAGACAGAGAGAAATGTCTTCCTTCCAGTGGCTCACCCCCCAAGTGGCCACTATGGCCGGCATTCTGTGCCGATCCAAAGCTAGGAGCCAGGTGCTTCCTCCTGGTCTCCCATGTGGGTGCAGGGCCCAAGCACTTGGGCCATCCTCCATTGCCTTCCCAGGCCACAGCTGAGAGCTGGACTGGAAGGGGAGCAACTGGAACAGAACCAGTGCCCCAACCTGGACTAGAATGCAGAGTGCCAGTGTTGCAGGTGGAGGATTAGCCTAGTGAGCTGTGGCGCCAGCCTACATACTATCTCTTCAATAGGCAGGCCCCAGGGTTTTTCAGAACATAACTGTCAGAAAAAGAAAATATGAGAAGGCAAATACTTTACAAATTATCTATTTCTGGGGCTGGTTCTGTGGCATAGCAGGTAAAGCCACCACCTACAGTGCCAGCATCTCATATGGGTGTCAGTTCGAGACTCGGCTGCTCCACTTCTGATCTAGTTTTTGCTATGGCCTGGGAAAACAGTAGAAGATGGTCCAAGTCCTTTGGCCCCTGCTCCCTTGTGGGAGACCTGGAAGAAGCTCCTGGCTCATATCTTTGGATCTACACAGCTCCAGCCATTGCAGCCATGTGGAGAGTGAACCTGCAGTTCAAAGACCTCTCTTTCTCCTTTCCTCTCAACCCCTCCTCTCTCCTCTCTCCCTCCTCTCTCCTCTCCTCTCTCTCTCTCTCTCTCTCTCTCTCTCTCCCTCTCCCCCTCTCTCCTCTCTCCTCTCTCTCTCTCTCTCTTTTTCTCTGCCTCTCCTTTTCTCTTTGTGTAACTCTTTCAAATAAATAAATCTTTTAACAAATTGTATAATTCTATCACATTTACTGGTATGTCATGGGGTAAGTCAAGTGAAATTCAGGGTCTTTTTTTTTTTTTTACATTGTATATATTTATATATATGACCTTTTTTTCATTTATTAAACTTTTATTTAATGAATATAAATTTCCAAAGTACAGCTTATGTGTTACAATGGCTTCCCCCTTCCCATAACTTCCCTCCCACCCGCAACCCTCCACTTTCCCAATCCCTCTCCTCTTCCATTCACATCAAGATTCATTTTCAATTCTCTTTATATACAGAAGATCAGTTTAGTATATATTAGGTAAAAACTTCAATAGTTTTCCCCCATATAGCAACACAAAGTGAGAAAAATAGTGTTGGAGTACTAGTTATAGCTTTAAATAACAGTGTACAGCACATTAAAGACAGAGATCCTACATAATATTTTTTTAAAAAAATAATTAATTTTCTATGCCATTTCCAATTTAACACCAGGTTTTTTTTTTTTCATTTCCAATTATCTTTATATACAGAAGATTGATTTTGTATATAATTAGTAAAGATCTCATCAGTTTGTACCCACGCAGAAACACAAAGTGTAAAAATACTGTTTCAGTACTAGTTATAGCATCACTTCACATTGGACAACACATTAAGGACAGATCCCACATGGGATGTAAGTCCACAGTGACTCCTGTTGCTGATTTAACAATTTGACACTCCTGTTCATGGCGTCAGTAATCTCCCTAGGCTCTAGTCATGAGTTGCCAGGGCTATGGAAGCCTTTAGATTTCGCTGACTTTGATCTTGTTCCGATAGGGTCACAGTCAAAGTGGAAGTTCTCTCCTCCCTTCGGAGAATGGTACCTCCTTCTTTGATGGCCCCATTCTTTCCACTGGGATCTCACTCACAGAGATCTTTCATTTAGGTCTTCTTCTTTTTCTTTTTTTTCTTTTCCATGGTATCTTGGCTTTCCATGCCTACAATACTCTCATGGGCTCTTCAGCCAGATCCGAATGCCTTAAAGGCTGATTCTGAGGCCAGAGTGTTGCTTAGGACATCTGCCATTCTGTGAGTGTGCTGTGTATCCCGCTTCCCATGTTGGATCGTTTTTTCCCTTTTGGATTCTATCAGTTAGTATTAGCAGACACTTGTCTTGTTTGTGTGATCCCTTTGACTCTTCGACCTATCAGAGCCATCAATTGGTAACTGAAATTGATCACTTGGACTAGTGAGATGGCATTGGTACATGCCACCTTGATGGGATTGTATTGGAATCCCCTGGCACATTTCTAACTCCGCCATTTGGGGCAAGTCCGATTGCGTATGTCCCCAATTGTACATCTCCTCCCTCTCTTTTTCCACTCTGAAATTTAACAGGGATCACTTTTCAGTTAAAATTTAACCACCTAAGAATAATTGTGTGTTAATTACAGAGTTCAACCACTAGTACTAGAACAACAACAACAAGAACAACAAATACTAAAAAGCATTAAGTATTACATTGTACATCTAGAGTCAGGACAAGAGCTGATCAGGTCATTGTTTTTTATAGTGTCCATTTCACTTCGAGAGGTTTCCCCTTTGGTGCTCAGGGAAAACAAATGAAATTTGTCTCTTTGGGACTGGCTTAATTCACTCAGCATGATGTTTTCCAGATTCCTCAATCTTGTTGCAAATGACCGGGTTTCATTGTTTCTTACTGCTGTATAGTATTCTATGGCGTACATGTCCCATAATTTCTTTATCCAGCCAACTGTTGATGGGCATTTGGGTTGGTTCCAGGTCTTAGCTATTGTGAATTGAGCTGCAAGAAACATTAATGTGCAGATGGCTTTTTTCATTAGCCAAATTAAGTTCCTTTGGGTAAATTCCAAGGAGTGGGATGGCTGGGTTGTATGGTAGGGTTATGTTCAGGTTTCTGAGGAATCTCCAGACAGACTTCCATAGTGGTTTAACCAGTTTGCATTCCCACCAACAGTGGGTTAGTGTCCCTTTTTCCCCACATCCTCTCCAGCATCTGTTGTTGGTAGATTTCTGAATGTGAGCCATTTTCACCTGGGTGAGGTGAAACCTCATTGTGGTTTTGATTTGCATTTCTCTGAGTGCTAGTGATCTTGAACATTTTTTCATGTGTCTGTTGGCCATTTGGATTTCCTCTTTCAAAAAATGTCTCTTGAGGTCCTTGGCCCATCTCTTAAGTGGGTTGTTTGTTTTGTTGTTGTGGATTTTCTTGATTTCTTTGTAGATTCTGGTTATCAACCCTTTATCTGTAGTATAGTTTGCAAATATTTTTCCCATTCGGTTGGTTGCCTCTTCACTTTCCTGACTGTTTCTTTTGAAGTACAGAAACTTCTCAATTTGATGCATTCCCAATTGTTAATTTTGGCTTTGATTGCCTGTGCCTCTGGGGTCTTTCTAAGAAGTCCTTGTCTATGCTTATATCTTGCATGGTTTCTCCAATGTTCTCTAATAATTTGATGGTGCCAGGTCATAGATTTAAGTCTTTAATCCATGTTGAGTGAATTTTTGTGTAAGGTGTAAAGTAGGGTCCTTGCTTCATGCTTCTGCATGTAGAAGTCCAGTTTTCCTAGCACCATTTATTGAATAGACTGTCCTTACTCCAGGTATTGGTTTTGGATCCTTGATCAAATAAAAGTTGGCTGTAGATGTTTGGATTGATTTCCAGCGTTTCTATTCTGTTCCATTGGTCTATCCATCTGTTTCTGTACCAGTACCATGCTGTTTTGATGACTATTGCCCTGTAGTATGTCCTTATATCTGGTATTGTGATGCCTCTGGCTTTGTTTTGTTGTACAAGATTGCTTTAGCTATTTGAGGTCTTCTATGTCTCCATATGAATTTCAGCATCATTTTTTACAGATCTGAGAAGAATGTCTTCGGTATTTTGATTGATATTGCAATGAATCTATAAATCACTTTTGGAAGAATGGACATTTTGATGATATTGATTCTTCCAATCCATGAGAATGGAAGATTTTTCCATTTTTTGGTATTCTCTTCTATTTCTTGCTTTAAGATTCTGTAATTTTCATCATAGAGATCTTTAACATCCTTGGTTAAGTTTATTCCAAGGTATTTGATTATTTTTGTAGCTATTGTGAAGGGGATTGATCTTAGTAGTTCTTTCTCAGCTGTGGAATTGCCTGTGTATACAAAGGCTGCTGATTTTTGTGCATTGATTTTATATCGTGCTACTTTGCCAAACTCCTTTATGCGTTCCAGTAGTCTCTTAGTAGAGTCCTTTGGATCCCCTAAATAAAGAATCATATTGTCTGCAAAGATGGAAAGTTTGACTTCTTCCTTCCCAATTTGTGTCCCTTACTTTCTTTTTCTTGCCTAATGGCTCTGGCTAAAACTTCCAGAACTATATTGAATAGCAGTGGTGAGAGTGGGCATCCCTGTCTGGTACCTGATCTCAATGGAAATGCTTCCAACTTTTCCCCATTCAATAGGATGTTGGCCATGGATTTTTCATATATTGCTTTGATTGTATTGAGGAATGTTCCTTCCATACCCAGTTTTCTTAGAGTTTTCATCATGAAAGTGTGTTGTATTTTATCAAATGCTTTGTCTGCATCTATTGAGATAATCATGGTTTTTCCTCTGCAGTTTGTTAATGTGGTGTATCACATTGATTGATTTGCAAACATTGAACCATCCCTGCATACCAGGGATAAATCCCACTTAGTCTGGGTGGCTGATCTTTCTGATGTGTTATTGCATTCTATTAGCCAGGATTTTATTGAGGATTTTTGCGTCTGTGTTCATCAGGGATATTGGTCTGTAATTTTCTTTCAGTGATGCATGTTGTTTAATCTCCATGTGTTTGCATATGCTTTCAGGATTCCTGAGTTGCTAATTTCTCACTTCATTTCACTGTGGTCTGAGAAGCTGCATCCTATGCTTTTAATTCTTTTCAATTTGCTGAGACTTGCTTTATGGCCTAGCATGTGGTCAATCCTGGAGCAGGTTCCATGCACTGCTGAGCAGAATGTAAATTCTTTAAGTGTAGGATTGAAAGTTCTGTAGATATCTGTTAGATCCATTTGGGCTATAGTGTTGATTAAATCTGCTGTTTCCTTGTTGATCTTCTGTCTGGTTGAACTTTCTATTTCTGAGAGTGGAGTATGAAGTCCCCCACTACTATTGTATTGGAGTCTATGTCTCCCTTTTGAGTCCCTTAACATATATTTTAAATAAACTAGTGTCCTGTAATTAGGTGCATATACATTTATAATAGTTACATCTTCCTGTTGAATTGATCCCTTAATCATTACATAGTGCCCCTCTTTGTCTCAATAGTTTTTGTGTTAAAGTTTATTTTGTCTGATATTAAGATGGCTACACCAGCTCTTTTTTCATTTCTGTTGGCATGGAATATCTTTTTCCAGCCTTTCACTTTCAGTGTGCATGCATCTTTGTTGGAAAGATGTGTTTCTTGTGAGCAGCAAATAGATGGGTTTTGTTCCTTAATCCATTCAGCCAGTCTGTGTCTTTTAACTGGAGAGGTATGGCCATTAACATTCAATGTGACTGTCGATAAGTAGCAACTTTGTCCTGCCATTTTCCCAAAGGTATTTCTAATATATGTTTTGAACTTCATGTGATCTTTTACTGGGAGGTTTTCTTCCTTTACCTTCTTTCATATTGATGGCTGTGTTTCTATGTGTAACACATCTTTAAGCATCTTTTGCAGGGCTGGAGGAGTGGAAACAAATTCTTTCAATTTCTGTTTGCTATGAAAGGTCTCTATTTCACCTTCATTCACAAATGAGAGCTTTGTGGGATATAATATTCTGGGCTGTCAGTTTTTTTCTCTTAGTACCTGGGCTATATCTTGCCATTCCTTCCTAGCCTGTAGGATTCCTGATGAGAAGTCTGCTGTGAGTCTAATTGGAGATCCTCTAAGAGTATTCTGACATTTCTCCCTTGCACATTTTAGAATCTTTTCTTTGTGTTTCGCTGTAGTGAGTTTGATTACAACGTGTCGTGGTGAGGATCTCTTTTGTTCATGTTTATTAGGGGTTCTGTGAGCTTCCTGTACTGGGATGTCTCTGTGCTTCTCCAAACCTGGGAAGTTTTTTTGCTAGTATCTCACTAAAAAAGGCCTTCTAATCTTTTCTCTCTCTCCATGCCTTCAGGAACTCCTAGAACCTGAATGTTGGGTTTTTTTTTTAATAGTATCCTGTAGATTCCCAACAATATTTTTTTGGATTTCTAATTTCTTCTTCATTTCTTTGGTTTGACTGTATACTTTCCTGTGCTCTGTCTTTCTAAGTCCGATATTCTCTCTTCTGCTTCACTGATTCTTTTTTTAAGGCTCTCAAATGCATTTGTCATTTGATCTATTGAATTCTTCATTTCATTTTAATTTCTCTTCACTATCACAATTTGATGTTCTACTAATTGCTTCATTTCATTTTGATTTCTCCTTAAGATTTCATTTTCATGAGAGAGATTTTCTACCCTGCCCAGTAAGGATTTCTGTAGTTCAAGAATTTGTGAGAACTTCCAAGTGTTCTTATCATAAATTTTTTTAGATCTGCTTCTTGCATTTCTTCTATCTCACCACCTTTATAATCTTGAATTGGGGTGTCTTATTCATTTGGGGTATCATAATGTCTTTCTTGTTCTTCTTTCCTCAGTTTCTGCATTTGTTGCTTGGTAGTGTGGATATATTCTTTGGTTTCTTTTTTTTTTTTTTTGATGTGGTGATTTTTCTCGTGATACTATGACTTGATTAAGTGGACTGTCTGCTTTTGATGGATCCTTAGAGGTTTGTGATGGGTGTGGCCAGAGAGCTCTGTTTGGTTCTTCAGTGTTAAGGGTGACACACCCAGGTAAGGCATGGTAAATTTTCAATTTTCTCTCTCTCTCTCTCTCTCTCTCTCTTTTTTTTTTTTATTCAGAAGGGATTAATTCTGCCCAGCTGAGCAGAATTGAAGGCAGTCAGTGTCTGAGCTCTGCCTCCTGTGGGTATTATATTCGTCTGCTCTACCCCAAGGACCACACAAAGGGTCTGTGCAGTCCTCAGTGTAAGCTCAGTTTCCCCTTCAATCTCCCACCAGCTTGCTAAGGTTACCAAGTTTGAGGCATTTCCTGAGAGTACTCACTCTCAGGCACTCCATGAATTCTCTCATACACCTTCAGGTTTTTTTTTTTTTTTTTTTTTTCAGTCACAGTTCATAAGCTCCACTTTTCACTAGGTCCTAACCTCCTGTTATTTCTCCCCACCAGAGTCAGGTTTTTCTGCTTATTTGAGGGTGGGTGCAGCCCTGAGGTGGTGCAGCTTTTATGTATGTCCAAAATGGTGCCTGCTCTTTGTCTTGCTTGCCTTTGTAAGGTGAGTGGAGAGAATCGTATCCATATGGGTCCCTTTTATTTTATTTTTTATATTATTATTTTTTTCTTCTCTCTTCTATTAGCCTGTTGGAGTTTCCCCCACAGGGCTTCAAACCTCGTTCCCTCTAGGCTCTTACTGCCACTTCCCCACCTGTGTCTTGGGCTACTGAGGCTTTGCCTCACCTCCCTTTCCAGTGCTGCTGTGTGTACTCGGCAGCTGGGGTCCCAATCTGTGGGCACCCATGCCCTCCACATAGATCCACTATGTCCCACTAGTTCCAGAAGAGTTTCCTCTGCAGTTTTTTTCCCTAACTCTTCCCTGAAACTACAGTATCTCCACTTTTATTAAACTATCTTTTCCCAGACTATCAGTGTGCTCCCTTCCTATTCCACCATCTTGGAGGACTCCTGCCCCCTGTATTCTAATAGTCCTTCCTGGTAGCTCAAGGAAGTTTTGCCAGTATCTCTGTAAAAAAGATGAAACAAATTGTTTTTCAGGAGAAAAGTGCTTTTTTTTTTAAACTTTTATTTAATGAATATGAATTTCCAAAGTACAGCTTATGGATTACAATGACTCCCCCCAATAACTTCCCTCCCACCCGCAACCCTCCCCTTTCCCAATCCCTCTCCCCTTCCATTCACATCAAGATTCATTTTCAATTCTCTTTATATACAGAAGATCAGTTTAGTATATATTAAGCAAAGATTTCAACAGTTTGCCCCCCCATTCAACACAAAGTGAAAAAATACTGTTGGAGTACTAGTTATAGCATTAAATAAGAGTGTACAGCACATTAAAGACAGAGATCCTACATGATATTTTTTAAAAATTGATTACTTTTGTATGCAATTTCCAATTTAACACCAGGTTGTTTTTTTTTTTTTTTCATTTTCAATTATCTGTATATACAGAAGATCGATTCAGTATATGCTAAGTAAAGATTTCATCAGTTTGCACCCACACAGAAACACAAAGTGTAAAAATACTGTTTTAGTACTAGTTACAGCATCACTTCACATTGGACAACACATTAAGGACAGATCCCACATGAGACATAAGTACACAGTGATTCCTGTTGTTGACTTAACAATTTGACACTCTTGTTTATGGTGTCAGTAATCTCCCTAGGCTCTAGTCATGAGCTGCCAAGGCTATGGAAGCCTTTAGGGTTCACCAACTTTGATCTTATTCCGACAGGGTCATAGTCAAAGTGGAAGTTCTCTCCTCCCTTCAGAGAAAAGTACTTCCTTCTTTGATGGCCCCATTCTTTCCACTGGGATCTCACTCACAGAGAGCTTTCATTTAGGTCTTCTTCTTCTTCTTTTTTTTTGCCAGTGTGTCTTGGCTTTCCATGCCTACAATAATCTCATGGGCTCTTCAGCCAGATCCGAATGTCTTAAGGGCTGATTCTGAGGCCAGAGTTCTGTTTTGGACATCTGCCATTCTATGAGTGTGCTGTGTATCCCACTTCCCATGTTGGATCGTTTTTTCCTTTTATGATTCTATCAGTTAGTATTAGCAGACACTTGTCTTGTTTGTGTGATCCCTTTGACTCTTTGACCTATCAGTGTGATCAGTTGTTCACTGAAATTGATCACTTGGACTAGTGAGATGGCATTGGTACATGCCACCTTGATGGGATTGTATTGGAATCCCCTGGCACGTTTCTAACTCCACCATTTGGGGCAAGTCCGATTGAGCATGTCCCCAATTGTACATCTCCTCCCTCTATTTTTCCCACTGTTATATTTAACAGGGATCACGGAAAGTGCTTTGTGTAGTGTCACATGATTTGTAAATACCTGGCACTGTAACTTCTGTCTAATGTTCTCTATCTTGCCACACTTAATTAAAAAAACATTTATTTTTCAGATCCATTTCAGAAATTGTCACCAGTTCAAACAGTACTGCTTTAGAAAACTTTCATGAGCATGTCTTCCCTTTTGCTACTAATGCTATATTTGGAGTGTGTGACTTCAAAAAGCATATCATGAGGCTGGTGCTGTGGCACAGTAGGTTAATGCCCTGGCCTGAAGTGCCCACATCCCATATTGGCATGGGTTCAAGACTCAGCTGCTCCACTTTTGATCCAGCTCTCTGCTATGGCCTGGAAAAGCAGTAGAAGATCGTCCAAGTCCCTGGGTCCCTGCACCCATGTGGGAGACCTGCACGAAGCTCCTGGGTCCTGGCGTTAGTTGGTGCAGCTCTGGCCATTGCTGCCATTTGCAGAGTGAGCCATCGGATGGAAGACCTCTCTCTCTCTCTCTCTCTCTCTCTCTCTCTCTCTCTCTCTCTCTACCTCTCCTCTCTCTGTGTAACTTTGACTTTCAAATAAATAAATCTTTAAGAAAAACAAAAAGCATATCATAAAAATATTCCCCCTTTCAGTCATTCTTCTTGAACAATATGCAGTATACATGCAGCTACAGAAAATTACTGTGAACCTTTATCTTGGTTTCTGAGATAGTAAAATTATATTAAATTAGATTTCATGTGATAATAAGCTTCTTAAAATATAAACTCAAAGTACACAATGACCATATATAAGCTGAAATGTGAAAACCAATCTTATGGTCTCCAGATAATTTATTTGTGTGAATCTCAGGACTTTTTTTTTTTTTTTTTTTTTTTTTTTTTTTTTTTTAGTATTAACAGCTTTTCTAAGGTCTAATTGATAGGCAAAGATTGTGTTTATAGCAGATTTTTTCTAAGTTTTTAAAAAGTTTATTTGAAAATATTGTATATAGAGGAGAGAACCAGAGAGATCTTCCTTCTGCTTGTTCACATCACAGATGGCCGCATTGAGCAGGGCCGGGACAGAATGAGGCAAGGAACCAAGATCTTCATCTGGGTCTCTCACATTGGTAGCATTTGCCCAAGTATTTGGATCGTCTTTCGTTGCTTTTCTCAGGCCATCAGCAGGAAGCTGGATCAAAAGCAGAACAGTCAGAACATGAACCAGTGCTCATATGGGGTGCTTGTATTGCAGATGGCAGATTTACTTGCTATGTGACAATGCTGGCCCTGTTTTATGGGAACTTCTAAGTGAAATTTTGAAGTTGTATGCATTGTAGTTTGCATGTAATTCAACTTTCTGCCATACTTACTGATATATATCAGCATTTGATGTAGGACAAATCAGAAAACACAATGGCTTAACAAATAGCCATTTGATTTGGAGTTCTGACTCTGAGTTATGGGCTGCACTCAGCTGGGCAGTTCCTATGATCAGTCCAGGAGCAGAAATGAGAGTTTAGTCATTTGGGGAACTCATTGAGGCTTCACTTAAGTGTCTGGGGTTTGTGGTGAATCTTGGCTACATATTATCTTTTTTATTTATTTATTTATTTTGACAGGCAGAGTTAGTGAGAGAGAGAGACAGAGAGAAATGTCTTCCTTCCAGTGGCTCACCCCCCAAGTGGCCACTATGGCCGGCATTCTGTGCCGATCCAAAGCTAGGAGCCAGGTGCTTCCTCCTGGTCTCCCATGTGGGTGCAGGGCCCAAGCACTTGGGCCATCCTCCATTGCCTTCCCAGGCCACAGCTGAGAGCTGGACTGGAAGGGGAGCAACTGGAACAGAACCAGTGCCCCAACCTGGACTAGAATGCAGAGTGCCAGTGTTGCAGGTGGAGGATTAGCCTAGTGAGCTGTGGCGCCAGCCTACATACTATCTCTTCAATAGGCAGGCCCCAGGGTTTTTCAGAACATAACTGTCAGAAAAAGAAAATATGAGAAGGCAAATACTTTACAAATTATCTATTTCTGGGGCTGGTTCTGTGGCATAGCAGGTAAAGCCACCACCTACAGTGCCAGCATCTCATATGGGTGTCAGTTCGAGACTCGGCTGCTCCACTTCTGATCTAGTTTTTGCTATGGCCTGGGAAAACAGTAGAAGATGGTCCAAGTCCTTTGGCCCCTGCTCCCTTGTGGGAGACCTGGAAGAAGCTCCTGGCTCATATCTTTGGATCTACACAGCTCCAGCCATTGCAGCCATGTGGAGAGTGAACCTGCAGTTCAAAGACCTCTCTTTCTCCTTTCCTCTCACCCCCTCCTCTCTCCTCTCCTCTCTCTCTCTCTCTCTCTCCCTCTCCCCCTCTCTCCTCTCTCCTCTCTCCTCTCTCCTCTCTCTCTCTCTCTTTTTCTCTGCCTCTCCTTTTCTCTTTGTGTAACTCTTTCAAATAAATAAATCTTTTAACAAATTGTATAATTCTATCACATTTACTGGTATGTCATGGGGTAAGTCAAGTGAAATTCAGGGTCTTTTTTTTTTTTTTTACATTGTATATATTTATATATATGACCTTTTTTTTCATTTATTAAACTTTTATTTAATGAATATAAATTTCCAAAGTACAGCTTATGTGTTACAATGGCTTCCCCCTTCCCATAACTTCCCTCCCACCCACAACCCTCCACTTTCCCAATCCCTCTCCTCTTCCATTCACATCAAGATTCATTTTCAATTCTCTTTATATACAGAAGATCAGTTTAGTATATATTAGGTAAAAACTTCAATAGTTTTCCCCCATATAGCAACACAAAGTGAGAAAAATAGTGTTGGAGTACTAGTTATAGCTTTAAATAACAGTGTACAGCACATTAAAGACAGAGATCCTACATAATATTTTTTAAAAAAAAAATAATTAATTTTCTATGCCATTTCCAATTTAACACCAGGTTTTTTTTTTTTCATTTCCAATTATCTTTATATACAGAAGATTGATTTTGTATATAATTAGTAAAGATCTCATCAGTTTGTACCCACGCAGAAACACAAAGTGTAAAAATACTGTTTCAGTACTAGTTATAGCATCACTTCACATTGGACAACACATTAAGGACAGATCCCACATGGGATGTAAGTCCACAGTGACTCCTGTTGCTGATTTAACAATTTGACACTCCTGTTCATGGCGTCAGTAATCTCCCTAGGCTCTAGTCATGAGTTGCCAGGGCTATGGAAGCCTTTAGATTTCGCTGACTTTGATCTTGTTCCGATAGGGTCACAGTCAAAGTGGAAGTTCTCTCCTCCCTTCAGAGAAAGGTACCTCCTTCTTTGATGGCCCCATTCTTTCCACTGGGATCATACTCACAGAGATCTTTGATTTAGGTCTTCTTCTTCTTTTTTTTTTCTTTTCCATGGTATCTTGGCTTTCCATGCCTACAATACTCTCATGGGCTCTTCAGCCAGATCCGAATGCCTTAATGGCTGATTCTGAGGCCAGAGTGTTGCTTAGGACATCTGCCATTCTATGAGTGTGCTGTGTATCCCACTTCCCATGTTGGATCGTTTTTTCCCTTTTGGATTCTATCAGTTAGTATTAGCAGACACTTGTCTTGTTTGTGTGATCCCTTTGACTCTTCGACCTATCAGAGCCATCAATTGGTAACTGAAATTGATCACTTGGACTAGTGAGATGGCATTGGTACATGCCACCTTGATGGGATTGTATTGGAATCCCCTGGCACATTTCTAACTCCGCCATTTGGGGCAAGTCCGATTGCGTATGTCCCCAATTGTACATCTCCTCCCTCTCTTTTTCCACTCTGAAATTTAACAGGGATCACTTTTCAGTTAAAATTTAACCACCTAAGAATAATTGTGTGTTAATTACAGAGTTCAACCACTAGTACTAGAACAACAACAACAAGAACAACAAATACTAAAAAGCATTAAGTATTACATTGTACATCTAGAGTCAGGACAAGAGCTGATCAGGTCATTGTTTTTTATAGTGTCCATTTCACTTCGAGAGGTTTCCCCTTTGGTGCTCAGGGAAAACAAATGAAATTTGTCTCTTTGGGACTGGCTTAATTCACTCAGCATGATGTTTTCCAGATTCCTCAATCTTGTTGCAAATGACCGGGTTTCATTGTTTCTTACTGCTGTATAGTATTCTATGGCGTACATGTCCCATAATTTCTTTATCCAGCCAACTGTTGATGGGCATTTGGGTTGGTTCCAGGTCTTAGCTATTGTGAATTGAGCTGCAAGAAACATTAATGTGCAGATGGCTTTTTTCATTAGCCAAATTAAGTTCCTTTGGGTAAATTCCAAGGAGTGGGATGGCTGGGTTGTATGGTAGGGTTATGTTCAGGTTTCTGAGGAATCTCCAGAGTGATTTCCATAGTGGCTTAACCAGTTTGCATTCCCACCAACAGTGGGTTAGTGTCCCTTTTTCCCCACATCCTCTCCAGCATCTGTTGTTGGTAGATTTCTGAATGTGAGCCATTTTCACCTGGGTGAGGTGAAACCTCATTGTGGTTTTGATTTGCATTTCTCTGAGTGCTAGTGATCTTGAACATTTTTTCATGTGTCTGTTGGCCATTTGGATTTCCTCTTTCAAAAAATGTCTCTTGAGGTCCTTGGCCCATCTCTTAAGTGGGTTGTTTGTTTTGTTGTTGTGGATTTTCTTGATTTCTTTGTAGATTCTGGTTATCAACCCTTTATCTGTAGTATAGTTTGCAAATATTTTTTCTCAGGGTCTTTTTTTAAAAGATTTATTTTTTTTTAAAGAGTTACACACAGAGAGAGGGAGATGCAGAGAGAGAGAGAGAGAGAGAGAGAGAGAGAGAGATCGATCTTCCATCTAATGGTTCACTCCCCAGTTTGCTCCAATGGCAGAGTTGTGCCAATCCAAAGCCAGGATCTAGGAGCTCCCACATGGGTACAGTGGCCAAAGGACTTGGGCCATCTTCTACTGCTTTCCCAGGCCATAGCAGAAAGCTGGATCAGAAGTGGAGCAGCTGGCAATCAAACTAGTGCCTATATGGGATGCTGTTTGCAGGCAGCAGCTTAACCCACTAGGCCACATTGCCAGCCCCAATCCAGGGATTTGTGAAGGGAAAAGGTCTATTTAGAATCATTACTGGTAAAGTGCACTGCATTAAATATACATTATGTGTATTTGTTAACTTTATTTAGTGTAACCTTTAATAACAACATAATGTTTATCTTTGATAATCATTTATTTGAACACTCTTAACATTTCTTTTTACTTTTACACTATTATTTTAAAAAATCTGTAGATAATGCTTTCGTTAAACCAATGATAACTTCTGTTTAATCTCTGCCACGTAATATAGGTGGGTGCATTTTCCTATGTATTTCCATTTTTACAGGTTTATTCCTCCACAGTAAAGCTGGTATTTTCTTGGTTAATGTATTTATTGTTATTTATGCATTCTATCATATTCTTTTTTTCCCACTGTTCAGTGCAGAAGGAAAGTACAGGTTTTTTGTTTTTTGTTTTTTTGTTTTTTTTAGATTTCATTTATTTATTGAAAGAGTTGCAGAGAGAGAGAGAGAGAGAGAGAGAGAGAGAGTGAGTCTTCTATCTGCTGGCTCACCCTCCAAATTACTGCAAAGGCTGGAGCTGAGCTGATCCAATGCCAAGACCCAAGAGCTTCTGGGTCTCCCATGAAGGTGTAGGGGCCCAAGGACTTGGACCATGTTCCACTGCTTTCTCAGGACATAGCAGATAGCTAGATTGTACATTGAGCAGGCAGGACTCAAACCAGCACCCATATGGAATGCTGGCACTGCAGGCAGCAGCGTTGGCCTCCAGAGTTTTCTTTGAACTCTTGTCATTCACCTTCTCTCCCAGGTATGATTCTGGGTCCTCCACATGTTCCTAAGAGGAAAGAAAATGAATATATCACCTGTAAGTGTTTGTTTTTTTTTTTTTTTTATTATCCCCCAGTTTGTCAGTACTTATTTTAGGTGTTTAATGCTAGTTTATTTATTTATTTTCTTTTTAGATTTTTTTTTAATTTATTTGAAAGCCAGAGTTACAGAGAGGCAGAGGGAGGGAGAGAGAGAGTCTTTCATCTGCTGGTTCACTCCCCAATTTGCCACAATGGCCAGAGTTGCACTGATCCAGAGCTAGAAGTGAAGAGCTTCTTCTGGACCTCCCATATGGGTCCAGGGGCCCAAGGACTTAGGCCATCTTCTACTGATTTCCCAGGCCATAGTAGAGAGCTGGATTGGAAGGAAAGCCACTGGGACTTGAACTGGCACCAATATGGGATGCCAGCACTGAAGGCAGTGGCTTTACCTGCTATGCCACAGTGCTGGTCCCAGTATACTAGTTAATTAAAATGGAAAATATGGGGCTGGCTCTGTGGCTCAGTGGGTTAATGCCCTGGTCTAAAGCATTGGCATCCCATATGGGCACCGGTTTGAGACCCTGCTGTTCCACTTCTTCTCCAGCTCTCTACTATGGCCTGGGAAAGCAGTGGAAGATGGCCCAGGTCCTTGGGCCCCTGAACCCATGTGGGAGGCACAGAAGAAGCTCCTGGTTCCTGGCTTCAGATTGGTGCAGTTCCAGCCATTGCAGCCAATTGGGGACTGAACCAGCAGATGGAAGACCTCTCTCTCTCTCTGCCTCTCCTCTCTCTGTGTAACTCTGACTTTCAAATAAATAAATAAATCTTTAAAAATTTTAAAATAGAAAAATAAACATAAAATTTGTTCTCATGGTATATACAGAAATGAATGATGAATTTGGCACAATTATGCATCATTACTGTCATCTATCATAATGCAGTTTGGTCTCTTATCTTTCTGTTGCTATAGCAAAATATATATTTGTTACATGAATTGAGTTGAAACTAAGCACAATATGCTACATTTTTGGGGTCGTGTTGTCTGAAACAGTCTAAATGTAGATGATGTACTGAGCAGTGTTTTAGTGCTACCTATGAAGTAAACACTTAGCATTCCGCAAGTGGAAGAGTTACCTAGTGCTAAAACACAAATCAGTTAAGTTTGTTTTTGAATTGTTAGAGTAATGGAGTCCTTAATACCTTTGAGAAGCTGAATTGGATTCTGGAATAGAATAAGGAATGTGTGAAGAATCTACTGGAGGCTTATTTATTTATTTATTTATTTGGCAGGCAGAGTGGATAGTGAGAGAGAGAGAGAGACAGAGAGAAAGGTCTTCCTTTGCTGTTGGTTCACCCTTCAATGGCCACCGCGGCCAGCGCGCTGTGGCTGGTGCAACATGCTGATCCAAAGCCAGGAGCCAGATGCTTCTCCTGGTCTCCCTTGTGGGTGCAGGGCCCAAGGACTTGGGCCATCCTCCACTGCACTCCCGGGCCACAGCAGAGAGCTGGCCTGGAAGAGGGGCAACTGGGACAGAATCCAGTGCCCCGACCGAGACTAGAACCCGGTGTGCTGGCACCGCTAGGTGGAGGATTAGCCTGTTTAGCCACAGTGCCGGTCTGCAATACTGACTCTTGAATGGGCAATGTTAAGGAGAAGTATGTAGAAGCATTGAGAATAAAAGGCAAGAAATCATCAGTTAAACTGCAATGGGAATGAACAGAAAATAATTTCCAGGAAAACACCATGCATATCATTTCCAATATGTCAGAGAAAAAAATATATTAAAAGACAGGGCAGACATTTAGCTTAGTGTTTATGATGCCACCTCAGAGTGTCTATGTTTGATTTCCAATGCCGGCTCTAGTTTTTGGCTCCCAGATAATGCAGACCTGGGGAAGCAATGGTGATGTCACTAATGAAGGAGGCCTAGATTCCATTCCTCAATCCTGGCTTCAGTCCTGCCCCACCTCTGTTTGGTGTGGTTATCTAGGGAGTGAATTAATGTGTCAAAGCTCTCTATCTCTCAGTACATCAACATTTTGCTCTATCAAGCTAATAAATATTTTTAAGTAAGAGAGAAAATACAGGTAAGACAAAGAATACAAATTAGCTTTTGCCCTTGTCTATGATTATTCTACTGATAAACAATTGAAATAACTGCCCAAAACATTCAAATGATAAACATTTGAAATAACATTATACATAATTAAAGTGAAAGCAATGGAATTATTTGCCCAAAAAGAGAACCTGGGAATGTCTGCAGTACAATCTGCATTTGTGACTCACTGAGAAAAATGCTTAGAGATTTGTTTAAGAACCTGCAATAGTCACCAGAATTGTAATCCAGCAGGCTAAGCCTCCACTATCAATGCTGACATCCCATGTAAACAAAGGATTTGAGTCCTTGCTGCTCCACTTCCAATCTAGTTCCCTGCTAATCTGATTGAAAGAGCAGTGAAAATGACTTGAGTATTTGGACCCTTCCATCAATATGGGAGACCCACGGAGTCCCAGGCTCCTGGCTTTGACCTGGCCCAGTCCCAGCCATTGTGGGCATTTGGGAAATGAACAGTAGATAGAAGATATATCCTTTTGTCTCCCTGTCTCTCCCAATCTCTGTAAGTCTGCCTTTCAAATAAATAATCTTAAAAAATAGGCCAGCGCCTCCACCTTGCGGTGTAGTCAGTATTGCCCCTCTTTTAGCCTGCTGTGCAATTCCCCTTGACAGATGTGGCCTTTGTGATTTGAACCTCCTGTTTCCCTCCAGCTTGGGCATTTCTCACAGCCTGTAGATAATGGGTTTGACTCTGTTGAATGCTCTGTGTGGCTTTCTAAACACTCAACAAGTCTAATGTAAAACCATATCCTTCCTTTTTCCTTCATATTCATACACAACTGTCAGTGTTTGTTTTGTGACAGAGTTAACATGTTGACTGGAAGTGTAATGTTACAGGTGATGATAGCATTTGAAGACCTGGCTGTGTACTTTACCTGGGAGGAATGGCAGAACATGAACAATGCTCAGAAAATCCTGTACAGAGATGTGATGCTGGAGACCTACAGCAGCCTCTTCTCCTTGGGTGAGTGACACCCATCACATTCCCAGTGATAACATTTTCTTGCTATTTGACAAGCAAGGGAACACTTTATAATGTTTAATATTGGACAGGATTAGAATTTGAGTCCATGAATAATCTGAATATCTACCATCTAACAAAAGATTCAAATTGGAACATTTGTTGCATAGCTCCTTAACCAAGCTGTAGTCCTTCAAATAACCCAAGATAGTGATTTTACAAAGTCTTACTTTGTTTCCATTAATAGGGCACTGCATTACCAAACCTGACTTAATCTTCAAGTTGGAGCAAGGAGAAGAGCCATGGATGGTGGACAAATGCTTGAATCAGAGCCTTTCAGGTCAGTCTGCACATAAGAGACAGGGAAGCCAAAGCAGAAAGTGTGTATATGTTGACTAGTAGTCTTTCCATGAAATTTTCTCAAGCCTTACTCCTGCTGACAGCTGGTTTTGTGGATCAGACACAGGCATTTAGAGATACCAGTATCTTTTCTAAATTTTGTTCTTAGTGAAGATGTTCTTTGATTAAAAAAAAAAAAAAAAATCCAGTCATTTCCTGATGTTACTAAGGCTTTTATTTAGGTTTGATACATTCCCCAAATTCTAACTTGTCCTTATCTATACTTTTATACCTTTTCCTTCATGCACTTATTAGTTCCTTCAGTGCTTGTTAGTTAGGCAACATACAGAAACTTATTTTTTTAATCTTAATGTTTCTGGTCTTTTTCTCTTTTTTTGACAGGCAGAGTGGAGAGTGAGAGAGAGAGACAGAGAGAAAGGTCTTCCTTTACCATTGGTTCACCTCCAATGGCCACAGCACACTGTGGCTGGCATACCATGCTGATCTGAAGCCAGGAGCCTTCTCCTGGTCTCCCATGCGGGTGTAGGGCCCAAGGACTTGGGCTATCCTCCACTGTACTCCCGGACCACAGCAGAGAGCTGGCCTGGAAGAGGGGCAACCGGGACAGAATCCGGTGCCCCAACTGGGACTAGAACCAGGTGTGCCAGTGTCACAGGCAGAGGGTTAGCCTATTGAGCCACGGTGCTGCCCTGTTTCTGTTTTTTTTTTTTTTTTAAAGATTTATTTATTTATTTCAAAGTCAGAGAGAGAGAAGAAGGAGAGACAGAGAGAGAGAGGTCTTCCAGCCACTGGTTCACTTCCCAATTGGCTGTCATGGCTGGAGCTGTACTGATCTGAAGCCAGGAGCCAGGAGCTTCTTCCAGGTCTCCCACATGGGTACAGGGGTCCAAGGACTTGGGCCATCTTCTACTGCTTTCCCAGGCCATAGCAGGGTGCTGGATCAGAAGTGGAGTGGCTAGGACTTAAACTGGTGCCCATAAGTGATGTTGACACTGCAGGTGGTGGCTTTACCTGCTTTACCACAATGCCAGTCCCCGGAAACTTATTTCTAACTCATTGCTCAGATTGAGTTCCCTCTCATGATTTTGCCCAGGCATAGAACTTGCTCAGGACTGAATCAATAAGTGTGAACTCTCTTTTTTAGTCTCTTTTTTTTTCCCTCTGTGCCTCTCAAATAAATAAGAAAATTATAGTCTGTTGGAAACATTTGAGGAGTGAGCCTATAGTTGGCAAACCTCTGTTTCAGTCTGTCTTTATCTTTCATTCTGTCTCTCTGACTCTCAAGTAAGCAAATAAGTAAATGCTAAAAGATGGTCATGTGGCCGGTGCTGTGGTGCAGTGAATTAAAACCCTAGGCTGAAGCACCAGCATCCCATATGGGCACCAGTTCGAGACACAGTTGCTCCACTTCCAAACCAGCTCTTGGCTATGGCCTGGGAAAGCAGTAGAAGATGGTCTAAGTCCTTGCACCCCTGCACCTGAGGGAGACCCAGAAGAAGTTCCTGGCTCCTGGCTTCAGATCAGCACAGTTCTGGCCTCTGTGGCCAATTGAGGAGTGAACCATTGGATGGAAGAGCATACTCTCTCTTTGCCTCTCCTCTCTCTTGTAACTCTGACTTTCAATTAAATAAATAAATCTTTAAAAAAAAAAAGTGGTCATGAGTAAGCCTCTGTGTTGTGACATCATAAATTATGAAGCTAGGAATGACACTGTGGTGCAGTGTGTTAAAGCTCCAGCCTGCAGCACTAACATTGCATATGGGTGCCATTTCAAGTCCCAGCTGGTCCTCTTCTAATCCAGCTCTCTGCTAATGTACCTGAGAAAAGAGAAGAGGTTGGCCCAAGTCCTTGGCCCCCTGTACCCATGTGGGAGACAGGAAAGACACTCCTGGCTCCTAACTTCATCTTGGCCCAGCATTGGTTTGTTGTTCCCATATGGGGAGTGAATCAGCATATGGAAGGCTTCTCTCTGTCTATCTCTTTCTATAATTCTAGCTTTCAAGTAAATAAAGTAAATCTTTGAAAGAAAATAAATCATAAACTAAGCATGAACTTATATAAAACATGAAAATAAGTGATCCTAGACTCACCAAGAAAGTAATGAGCTTTTGAGACCCAAGCTCAAGTAGCCTCCTGGGTTTATGTTGAGTGGCTTAGATTTTGTTAAGGGTGGAGTTTGAAGTATGATTTCTCTCTTATTTTTCAGTATCATTGAAAAATAAGCAAATAAAAAGATAAGAAAAGCATAGGAAATGAAGCTTTCAGTGAAAATAGGAGGCAACTGATTAAAAGCATCTAGAAATTCAAATTATCACACAGGAATGTTTACAGAAAGAATCGAGAGGAGGTAACCAGCACTGATGATTTCAGAATGAGCTAGAAAACACTTTTCAAAGAAGATGAGCACATCCCAGTTTGCAGAAACAAATTCTTCAAACTGATTGGGAGTGTTTAACTAAAGTGGTATATTGGGACTTTTCTCTACCTGTTGTATTTCTGAGAGGCTGAAGGTGTTGGGTGTCCTTAGGAATTTGGGGAAGCTGGCATAGAGTAGAGACAAAGTAGTTTTTCATTTGAAAAATCCCACAAATGATGTTTACCTAGGAAGACTGAACATGAGACAATCTTAGATCCAAATCATACTCCTTAAATGTTGTCCTGCTTAAAGTACAGGCACATTTCACTCTTCTCCACCTGCAAGTAAATGATCAGTAAAACTTTTTCATGTTTATGGTTGAAATATTGGAGAATCAAAAAGCACACAATTTTTATAAAAATAAACTGGAGAAAAAGGACAGGGGAAAAATGGTTGCTAGGTAGTGGGTGAATATTTTTATTAAATATTTGTCCATTCTTTAAAATATTTTATAATTATTTCATCTTTGTGAAAGGCAGAGTGATAGTGAGAGAAGAAAGAGAGAAAGAGGCCCTCTATTAGCTCACTTCCCAGATGTCTGCAACACTTAAGTCTAACTAGTCTGAAGCCAGAGCTCTAGAATTCCTCTAGTCTTCCCTGGTGTCTCACAGGTTCCCAGGCACATGAAACATTATCTGCTTCCTTCCAGTTTACATAGGCAGAGATCTGTACTGAAAGCAGAGTAGCCAGGGCAGGCATCCCACTCATCATAGCACAAATGTCATTCTACCATCCTTGACAAATTCCCATAGTAAAAAGGATCAGGTTTGAACATTGGGAAACCTCATGGTATATTAATGTATTAAGGAGAAAAACCATATAATGGTCACAAATAAGTACCTCATACTGATTCTGTGAAAATCTTATGCCACTTGGATAACAAGTAACTTCATTCTCTTTACATGAGTATGCCAGGAGAAACAGTAACATGTGATTCAGTGACATGATTGCTTTTTTCTCATTTCAGTGGTCATGAAAATTGATGACCTGATTAAGATCAACCTGGAAAGTCAGGACAAAAATCTGAATCAGGATTTTATGAAAAATAACAAGACATCAGCTCACAAGAGAGTTGAATTAAGAAAAACCCTTAGTTTAAATTCAAGCCATATTCCAACAATGATTATTAAAAAGGGAATCTATTCAGGATTGAAGCCTGAGGAATGCAATAAATGTCACACTGTGTATCCCCACAGTGGGCCTGATCAACTACAGGCTGGAGAGAAATTTGATAACACTAAGATACCTGGAAAATCTCTTCACTTCTGTGAGCCTCTTAGTCAGTATGACAATATTCACATCATGAAGCAGCCATTTGGACCCACTGGACAAGCAAAAGTCTTCACAAGAAAGATGTTCTGTAAATCTGAGAGGGTTCATATGGCAGAAAACTGTAATAAATCAACTGTCACTTTTGGAAAAACAACTCAAATAGAAAAAGCTATCCATGAAAATTCTAGCCTCAATATGCATCAACAAACTCACACAAGAAAGAAATTTTATAAGTACATTAAGTATGTTGAACCTGTCATTCACCAGTCACATCTTACAATAAATCACAGACTAAATACAAGGGAAAAACTTTACACATGTAACCCTTGTGGAAAATCACTCAGTATTAATTCACCTTATGAATGTAATGACTCTGGAAAAGACTTTGGACAAAAGTCAGTCCTCAGGAAATGTCAACAAATTCACACAGGAGAGAAATCACATGAATGTAGTGATTGTGGAAAAGCCTTTACACAAAAGTCATACCTCATAAACCATCAGCGAATTCACACAGGGGAGAAACTTTATAAATGCCTTCATTGTGGAAGAGGCTTTCTGTGGATGTCAGCCCTCATCATACACCAGAGAATTCACACAGGGGAGAAACCTCATGAATGTAATGACTGTGGAAAAGCCTTTGGACGAAAGTCAGACCTCATCATACACCAGCGAATTCACACAGGGGAGAAACCTCATGAATGTAATGACTGTGGAAAAGCCTTTGGATGCAAGTCACACCTCATCAGACACCAGCAAATTCACACAGGGGAGAAACCTCATGAATGTAATGACTGTGGAAAAGCCTTTGGATGCAAGTCACACCTCATCAGACACCAGCAAATTCACACAGGGGAGAAACTTCATGAATGTAATGACTGTGGAAAAGCCTTTGGATGCAAGTCACACCTCATGAAACATCAGCGAATTCACACAGGGCAGAAACCTCATGAATGTAATGACTGTGGAAAAGCCTTTGGACAAAAGTCATACCTCATCGTACACCAGCAAATTCACACAGGGGAGAAACCTCATAAATGTAATGACTGTGGAAAAGCCTTTGGACAAAAGTCACGCCTCATCATACACCAGAGAATTCACACAGGGGAGAAACCTCATGAATGTAATGACTGTGGAAAAGCCTTTGGATGCAAGTCAGACCTCATGAAACATCAGCGAATTCACACAGGGGAGAAACCTCATAAATGTAATGACTGTGGAAAAGCCTTTGGATGCAAGTCACACCTCATCAGACACCAGCAAATTCACACAAGGGAGAAACCTCATAAATGTAATGACTGTGGAAAAGCCTTTGGACAAAAGTCACGCCTCATCATACACCAGAGAATTCACACAGGGCAGAAACCTCATGAATGTAATGACTGTGGAAAAGCCTTTGGACAAAAGTCACACCTCATATACCATCAGCAAATTCACACAGGGGAGAAACCTCATAAATGTAATGACTGTGGAAAATCCTTTGGACGAAAGTCAGGCCTCATCGTACACCAGAGAATTCACACAGGGCAGAAACCTCATAAATGTAATGACTGTGGAAAAGCCTTTGGACGAAAGTCAGGCCTCATCATACATCAGCAAATTCACACAGGGGAGAAACCTCATAAATGTAATGACTGTGGAAAAGCATTTGGACAAAAGTCAGACCTCATCAGACACCAGCAAATTCACACAGGACAGAAACCTCATAAATGTAATGACTGTGGAAAAGCCTTTGGACAAAAGTCATACCTCATCGTACACCAGCAAATTCACACAGGGGAGAAACCTCATAAATGTAATGACTGTGGAAAAGCCTTTGGACAAAAGTCAGGCCTCATCATACATCAGCGAATTCACACAGGGGAGAAACCTCATAAATGTAATGACTGTGGAAAAGCATTTGGACAAAAGTCAGACCTCATCAGACACCAGCAAATTCACACAGGACAGAAACCTCATAAATGTAATGACTGTGGAAAAGCCTTTGGACAAAAGTCATACCTCATCATACACCAGCGAATTCACACAGGGCAGAAACCTCATAAATGAAATGACTGTGGAAAAGCCTTTGGACACAAGTCATACCTCATATTACACTAGAGAATTCACACAGGGGAGAAACCTCATAAATAATGATTGTGGAAAAGCCTTTGGCCATAAGTTAGGCCTCATGATACATCAGCGAAATCACACAGAGCAGAAACCTCATGAATGTAATGACTATGGAAAAGCCTTTGTATGAAAGTCACACCTCGTATCACACTGGAGAATTCACACAGGGGAGAAAACCCATGAAAGTAATGACCAAGGGAAAGCCTCTGGATAAAAGTCAATCCTTTAGAAACATCAGAGAATTCACACAGGGAGGAAACCTCATGAATGTAATGACTTTGGAAAAGCCTTTTGACAAAAGACAAAACTCATCACAGCAGAGAATTCACACAGGGTAGAAAACTCATGATTGTAATAACTGTGGAAAGCATTTAGCCATAAGTCAACCTTCATCATGCATCAGGGAATTCACACAGGGCAGAAACCTTATGAATATAATGACTGGAAAAGCCTTTGGACAAAAGTCAAACCTCATAATGCACCAGAGAATGCACACAGTGTTGAAACTTCATGAATGTAATGACTGTGGAAAAACTTGATTTTAACTTCCAACTCCAAATGCATCAGAAGATTCACACAGGGAAATAACCTTATAAATGTAATGACTGTGTAAAAGCCTTTTTCTATAAGTTATATCAAAACAGAATTCACACAGGGCAGGAACCGTATCAATCTAATGAGTGTGGAAAAGCCTTTATAAATCATATGTTGTAAATCATAGCTCATATCATACCAGAGAATTCACATCGGAGAGAAACTTCATGAATGCAATGACTGTAGAAAAGCCCTTGGCAATAAGTCACATCTCAGAATGCGTCAGAAAATTCACATGAAAAGAAACCTTTTGGACATAATGACTTGGAAAGCTTTTTCCCATAGTTCAGCCCTCATTGCACATCATCTAATTCATATGTGGGAAAACACTTTGTATATAATGCATATGGAAAAGCCTTTATCCATAAGTAACACCCCATAAAACATCAGAATTCACATGGGGGAGAAACCATATGAATGGAATGAGTGTTGGAAAACTATGCCAATATCACACAATATAACATCGAGAATTTATTACATGGTGGAAATCTTGTAATAAATGTGGGAAAGCCTTTTGTCAGAAGGAATACCTCATAACACATGTAGTTCAAACAAGGGATAGAACTTAAGAATATAATGAATGTGAAGGACTTTTTCCAAAATCAACATAACCATGTGACAGAGCCATTTGCTGGAAATTACATCCCATACAATAGGTACTCCCATAAGGAAGAAAGGTTGGGACCAGCGCTGTGGCACAGTAAGTTAAAGCCCTGGCCTGAAATGCTGGCATACCATGTGGGCACTGGTTCTAGTCCCGGTTGCTCCTCTTCTGATCCAGCTCTCTGCTATAGCCTGGGAAAGCAGTAGAAGATGGCCCTGCACCCATGTGGGAGATGCAGAAGAAGCTCCTGACTCCTGGCTTTGGATTGTGGCAGCTCCAGCCATTGCATCCATCCAGAGTTAGGAGTTAGGAGTCTCCACTTGGCTGCTTGCCTGATGCAGACACAAGCTGGCACAGATGTTATGTATGTCCAAAATGGCTCCTGCTCTATTAGGTTGCATGTCTTTGTGAGGTGATTGGAGAGAGAGAAACGTGTCTGTACTGTCCCTTTGTTTTCTCTCTCCTCTAGTTTGGCTGGCACACTTTCCCTTGGATACTTAAGCCTCATTTCCTCTAGTTTCCTGCCACATTTTTGCCGGTGGCTCAGGCTACTGTGGTCTTGTCTCACCTCACTTTCCAGTTCTGGTGCATAGGCTCTCAGCTGTTGGAGTCGTGATCCGTGGGCACCATGCCATCCATGTGGGTTCACTGCATCCCTCTAATATCAGTAGAATTCCCTCTGTCATTTTTTACCTAACTCTTCCCTGAGACTACTCTATTTCCACTTTTTAAAAACTATTTTCTCCTGGGCTAGAGCAGTAAGCTCCCTCCCTACTCCACCATCCAATTATTAGCCCATCTCTATATGATTATGACTCTGTTTCTGCCAAATTACTAATTTATATACCATATAATCAAAATTAAATGCCTTCCATGGAGTGCATATTTATTTTGTCATTTACTACTGTCACCTGCATGTGTAATGAGTAACCTGATTTGTAACATTCCTAACACAGGGAAATGATGGGCCCCACGGTTTGATTTATAATTGTGTGGTCATCTACTCACTCTAAATGCTGGAAGTTGTCCCAGCAACTGTCATGTGTATAGGATTTGAGTACATTGCAGTGCCAGCACCATCATGGTCATCAGCATAGGATACATTATTAATGTTTCTAGATGCTCCTGGAACTTTAAATTATTTTCTGATTGTGGAAATTTTCCAAACTACAAGTCTATATCATACTGTAATTTTTCCAGTTTATTCCAGACTGTTTTTTCACCAAATATTCATCCACATATTTGTTTTTAATTATGGCTCACATTAAAATGACATTGTTACTAAGGGCAAGACAAAGTTTTAACTTCCATGTGCATCAATTTTCTATATTTTGTCTTTCATTTTATTAATTTCATCTGAGTATGTCAATATCCACATGGAAAGCAGTCTTAGCACTGCCAATGTATGATGATTCTTTTGGGCACTTATATTTTCATGTCATGAATGCACTAAATAATGTTCAAGTTGTCTTAGCAATCTCCATCTTTATGGCCTATCAAATAATTTTAGAACATTACATTCTTTTACACTTTCAAGGACACTTTTTTATAGCTTCTTTATATTTCGAGAATCAAAATTGTCATTCTCTTTAAAATTTCCATTCATTAGATCAAGACAATTTTATCTTGGTTTTAAAATTACTGAATTTAATGGCATAAACTTTCTTTGATTTAAGAAAGCACAGATTTTCTGTATTTAAATGTGTATTGAGGGCTACTTTTATTAATATCTGTTACATCTCCTTGTAACCTTATCCCTGCTTCTACTAAATTTACCATTTGTACACACAACTATCAATATAAAACATATATTGAAATGAATACATTTCTCTATTTTTCATGTTGATTCAAATTTATTATTACCACCTCAATAAATAATAACCTAATTTGTGCCAATTCTAGTGCAGGGCACTTCAGGCTACCATGATTTACTTTATCATTGTAAGGCTATCAAATTCTGGCAGATGTCCAAATTTTATTTTCACAGTATATCAGAACAATTTAGGGCCAGTTCCATCACTCATTAGCAGGAGATTTCATTCTTAGCTTTATAGACATTCATGGAACTTGAAATTAACCTTTAATTATGAAAATTTGTTAATTTTTAAATTCACTGGAGTCACTCTTTTGCACAAATACTTTAGTCTAGACCAATCCTAACCCTGTGAATCTGTGGCCATGGTGATTTAATTTTTATTGTAAGATCATCATCACCCCCAACATTCTCTAAGTTGCCTTCTGGAAACTGTCAGGTACACAGTGTCTCAGGGCCATTTTAGCCAAGGGTAATAATTCTTTCTCCTCAACGTAGTATATATATGAATATATGTAACATATATAACATACATATATTTTATTCATAGATAAATTTGCCACTGTGTTTCTAGATACTAGTATATTTCCTGAAAATTATGTGGGAAAATAGTGGGATCTTAATGTTATTTTTATCCCAGAATTATGTATGTTTATTTAATTTTAGAGGCTGGTAGACTTGGAGAAACAGAGAAACAGACTTTATGAGCTACAACTTGATGGCTTACTCTTCATTCTTGTAATTTTCAGAAACTGGATCATTACAGAAATCTGAGTATTCTTTTCTGACGATAAATACATTATACAAATTTCAAAATGTTGCTCTGTGTACATTTATATTACAAATTATATATATGTGCATTTACATTGTAATGTCATAAACACACACACATATATATTATATATATAAACACCTTTAAAATGCTCCTTGTTATTGGTATAAATTTTTTGAATTTTAAATATTTACTTCCTTTTAAAATTTTAAGTAATATAAGTTTGATATATTTCACATATACAGACTAATGAATGTAAGTGACACTTCCCTCGATACCCTCCCTCCCACACACACTCCAACCCTTTCTCCTCTTCCCTCTCACATTCCCACTTAACTTTTACAAAATGATTGTATAGTTAACCCTACACTAAGTAAGAGTTCAACAAGTGAGCAAATAGTATGAAGGAAAAAAATAAAAAGAATCACTGTTCCTCAATGGAAAAGACAAGCGCTCTAAACAATCATCAAATCTGAAAAAGTGTATCTAACTCCAATACATTACATTTTAGGTACTCTATTAGCTACCTCAGATCAGGGAAAACATATGATATCTGTATTTTGGAGACTAGTTTATTTCACTAAGTATAATGATTTCCAGTTTCATCTATCTTGTTGCAAAAGACAGGGTTTCTTTTTCTTTTTTTTTATAGCTGAGTAGTACGCCGTAGTGTGTATATACCATAATTTTCTTATCCAGTCAACAATTGATTGATATCTGGATTGTTCCCAGACCTCAGCTATTGTGAATTGTGCTGCAGTGAACATGGGGTTATAGATAACTCTTGCATATGCTAATTTCTTTTGGTTTGGGTAAATTCCAAAGAGTGGGATGGCTGGATCATATGGTAGGTCTGTAATCAGATTTGTAAGATATCTCCATACGGTCTTTCACAGTGGCTTGCACCAGTTTACATTCACACCAACAGTGGACCAGGGTAACTTTTTTCCACATCCTCATCATTTTTGTCATTTGTTGATTTTTTTTTGACAGGCAGAGTTAGGCAGTGAGAGAGAGAGACAGAGAGAAAGGTCTTCCTTCCATTGGTTCATCTCCCAAATGGCCACTATGGCTGGTGGGCTGCAGCCAGCGCATTGCAATGATCCAAAGCCAGGAGCCAGGTGCTTCCTCCTGGTCTCCCTTGTGGGTACTATCCTTTCTTCCCAGTTCTGACTCTTAAAACAGTTCCAAATTATGGGATTTGATTCAATGCACCAGGGCTTTTTTTTTTAATGTTTAAATAATATTTTTAACTTTGTAGAAATTTGCATTTTCTTTTTTTCACTTTTTTTATTAAACTTTTATTTAATGAATATAAATTTCCAAAGTACAGCTCATGGGTTACAATGGCTTCCCCCTCCCAAAACTTTCCTTCCACCCACAACCCTCCCCTTTCCCGCTCCCTCTCCCCTTCCAATCACATCATGATTCATTTTCAATTCTCTTTATATACAGATCAGTTTAGTATATATTAGGCAATGATTTCAACAGTTTGCCCCCATATAGCAACACAAAGTGAAAAAAAAAAAATACTGGAGCACTAGTTATAGCATTAAATAAGAGTGTACAGCACATTAAAGACAGAGATCCTACATAATATTTTTTTTAAAATTAATTAATTTTCTATGCCATTTCCAATTTAACACCAGGTTTTTTTTTTTCATTTCCAATTATCTTTATATACAGAAGATCGATTCAGTATATAATTAGTAAAGATCTCATCAGTTTGTACCCACGCAGAAACACAAAGTGTAAAAATACTGTTTCAGTACTAGTTACAGCATCACTGCACATTGGACAACACATTAAGGACAGATCCCACATGGGATGTAAGTCCACAGTGACTCCTGTTGCTGATTTAACAATTTGACACTCCTGTTCATGGCGTCAGTAATCTCCCTAGGCTCTAGTCATGAGTTGCCAGGGCTATGGAAACCTTCAGAGTGGGCTGACTTTGATCTTATTCCGATAGGGTCATAGTCAAAGTGGAAGTTCTCTCCTCCCTTCAGAGAAAGGTACCTCCTTCTTTGATGGCCCCATTCTTTCCACTGGGATCATACTCACAGAGATCTTTGATTTAGGTCTTCTTCTTCTTTTTTTCTTTTCCATGGTATCTTGGCTTTCCATGCCTAAAATACTCTCATGGACTCTTCAGCCAGATCCAAATGCCTTAATGGCTGATTCTGAGGCCAGAGTGTTGCTTAGGACATCTGCCATTCTATGAGTGTGCTGTGTATCCCACTTCCCATGTTGGATCGTTTTTTCCCTTTTTGATTCTATCATTCAGTATTAGCAGACACTTGTCTTGTTTGTGTGATCCCTTTGACTCTTCGACCTATCTGAGCCATCAATTGTGAACTGAAATTGATCACTTGCACAAGTGAGATGCCATTGGTACATGCCACCTTGATAGGATTGTATTGGAATCCCCTGGCACATTTCTAACTCCACCATTTGGGGCAAGACCAATTGAGCATGTCCCAAATTGTACATCTCCTCCCTCTCTTTTTCCACTCTTAAATTTAAAATTAAAACACCTAAGAATAATTGTGTGTTAATTACAGAGTTCAAAGACTAGAACTAGAACAACAACAACAACAAATACTAAAAAGGATAAAGTATTACATTGTACATATAGAGTCAGGACAAGAGCTGATCAGGTCATTGATTCTTATAGTGTCCATTTCACTTCAACAGGTTTTCCCTTTGGTGCTCAGTTGTCACCGATCAGGGAAAACAAATGATATTTGTCTCTTTGGGACTGGCTTAATTCAATCAGCATGATGTTTTCCAGATTCCTCCATCTTGTTGCAAATAACTGGGTTTCATTGTTCCTTACTGCTGTATAGTATTCTATGGAGTACATGTCCCATAATTTCTTTATCCAGTCTACTGTTGATGGGCATTTGGGTTGGTTCCAGGTCTTAGCTATTGCAAATTGAGCTGCAATAAACATTAATGTGCAGATGGCTTTTTTATTTGCCAAATAAATTTCCTTTGGGTAAATTCCAAGGAGTGGGATGGCAGGGTTGTATGGTAGGGTTATGTTCAGGTTTCTGAGGAATCTCCAGACAGACTTCCATAGTGGCTTAACAAGTTTGCATTCCCATCACAGTGGGTTAGGGTCTCTTTTCCCCCACATCCTCTCCACCATCTGTTGTTGGTAGATTTCTGGATGTGAGCCATTCTCACCGGGGTGAGGTGAAACCTCATTGTGGTTTTGATTTGCATTTCTCCGATGTTAATTTTGGCTTTGACTGCCTGTGCTCCTGGGGTCTTTTCCAAGAAGTCTTTGCCTGTACCTATATCTTTCAGGGTTTCTCCAATGCTCTCTAATAATTTGATGGTTTCAGGTCATAGATTTAAGTCTTTAATCCATGTTGAGTGAATTTTTGGGTAAGGTGAAAGGTATGGGTGTTGCTTCAAGCTTCTGCACGTGGAAATCCAATTTTCCCAGCACCATTTATTGAATAGGCTGTCCTTATTCCAGGGATTAGTTTTGGATCTTTGATCAAATATAAGTTGGCTGTCGGTGTTTGGATTGATTTCTGGTGTTTCTATTCTGTTCCATTGGTCTATCCATCTGTTTCTGTACCAGTACCATGCTGTTTTGATAATAACTGCCCTGTAGTATGTCCTGAAATCTGGTATTGTGATGCCTCCGGCTTTGTTTTTGTTGTACAATATTGCTTTGGCTATTCGAGGTCTTCTGTGTCTCCATATGAACTTCAGCATCATTTTTTTCCAGATCTGAGAAGAAAGTCTGCGGTATCTTGATGGGTATTGCATTGAATGTATAAATTGCTTTTGTGAGAATGGACATTTTGATGAGATTGATTCTTCCAATCCATGAGCATGGAAGATTTCTCCATTTTTTGGTATCCTCTTCTACTTCTTTATCTAAGGTTTTGTAGTTTTCATCATAGAGATCTTTAACGTACTTGGTTAAGTTTATTCCAAGATGTTTGATTGTTTTTGTAGCTATTGTGAATGGGATTGATCTTAGCAGTTCTTCCTCAGCCGTGGCATTGCCAGTGTATACAAAGGCTGTTGATTTTTGTTCATTTATTTTATATCCTGCCACTTTGCCAAACTCTTCGATGAATTCCAATAGTCTCTTAGTAGAGTTCTGTGGGTCCCCTAAATAAAGAATCATATCATCTGCAAACAGGGATAGTTTGAGTTTCTCCTTCCCAATTTGTATCCCTTTAATTTATTTTTCTTGCCTAATAGCTCTGGCTAAAACATCCAGAACTATATTGAATAGCAGTGGTGAGAGTGGGCATCCCTGTCTGGTACCAGATCTCAGCAGAAATGCTTCCAACTTTTCCCCATTCAATAGGATGTTGGCCATGGGTTTTTCATATATTGCTTGGATTGTATTGAGGAGTGTTCCTTCCATACCCAGTATGCTTAGACTTTTCATCATGGTAGGGTGTTGTATTTTATCAAATGCTTTCTCTGCGTATATTGAGAGAATCATATGGCTTTTCTTCTGCAGTCTGTTAATGTAGTGTATTACCTTAATTGTTTTGCGAATGTTGAACCATTCCTGCATACCGGGGATAAATCCCACTTGGTCTGGGTGGATGATCTTTCTGATGTGTTGTTGCATTCTATTGGCCAGAATTTGATTGAGTATTTTTGCATCTATGTTCATCAGGGATATTGGTCTGTAATTCTCTTTCAATGCTGCATCTCTTTCTGGCTTAGGAATTAAGGTGATGCTGGCTTCATAGAAAGAATTTGGGAGAATTTCCTCTTTTTTGATTGTTTTGAATAATTTGAGAACAATTGGAGTTAGTTCTTCTCTAAATGTCTGGTAGAACTCAGCAGTGAATCCATCTGGTCCTGGGCTTTTCTTTGTTGGGAGGGCCTTTATTACTGTTTCAATTTCTGTCTCAGTTATGGGTCTGTTTAGGTTTTCTATGTCTTCCTGGTTCAATTTAGGTAGGTTGTATGTGTCCAAGAATCTGTCCATTTCTGATAGATTTCCCTGTTTGCTGGCATACAAGTCCTTGTAGTAATTTCTGATGATTCTTTTTATTTCTGTGGTGTCTGTTGTTACGTTTCCCTTTTCATCTCTGATCCTATTGATTTGGGTCTTTTCTCTTCTTTTTTTAGTTAGTTGGGCCAATGGGTGTCAATTTTGTTTATTTTTTCAAAAACCAGCTCCTTGTTTGGCTGATTGTTTGTAATGTTGTTTTGGATTCAATCCTCTTGATTTCTTCTTTGATTTTAATTATTTCTCTTCTCCTATTGGGTTTGGGTTTGGTTTGCTGCAGATTTTCTAGATCCTTGAGATGACTTGAAAGCTCATCTATTTGGTGCCTTTCCAAATTCTTGATGTAGGCATCTATTGATATAAACTTTCCTCTTCACACTGCTTTTGTTGTATCCCATAGGTTTTTGTATGTTGTGCTTTTATCCTCATTTACTTCCAGAAAATTTTTGATTTCTCTTTTAATTTCTTCTATGACCCAATGTTCATTCAGGAGCATGTTGTTCAATCTCCGTGTGTTTGCACATGCTCTAGGGATTCCCGAGTTGCTAATTTCCAATTTCATTCCTTTGTGGTCTGAGAAGCTGCATGGTATGATTCTAATTCTTTTGAATTTGCTGAGACTTGCTTTATGGCCTAGTATGTGGTCAATCCTAGAGAAGGTTCCATGTACTGCTGAGAAGAATGTAAAGTCCTTAGATATAGGATGAAATGTTCTGTAGATATCTGTTAGATCCATTTGGGCTATAGTAGTCATTTAAATCTACTGTCTCCTTGTTGATCTTCTGTCCTGTTGATCTGTCTATCTCTGAGAGTGGAGTATTGAAGTCCCCCAGTACTATTGTATTGGTGTCTAAATCTCCCTTTAAGTCCCTTAACAAGTCTTTTAAATAAGCTGGTGCCCTGTAATTAGGTGCATATACATTGATAATTGTTATATCTTCCTGTTGAATGGATCCCTTAATCATTAAATAGTGCCCCTCTTTGTCTCTCCTAACAGTTTTTGTGGTAAAGTTTCTGTTGTCTGATATTAAGATGGCTATGCCCGCTCTTTCTTCATTTCTGTTGGCATGGTATATATTTTTTCCATCCTTTCACTTTCAGTCTGTATGCATAATTGTTGGACAGATGAGTTTCTTGTAAGCAGCAGATAGATGGGTTTTGTTCCTTAACCCAATCAGCCAATCGGTGTCTTTTAACTGGACAGTTCAAGCCATTAACATTCAATGTGACTATTGAGAAGGAGTAACTTTGCCCTGTCATTTGCCAGATTTTTTCTAATATATGGTTTGAGACTCCTGTGATCTTTTGCTGTGAGGTTTCCTTCCTTTATCTTCTTTCATATTGGTGACCGTGTTTCTGTGTTTCTGTGTGTAACACATCTTTAAGCATCTTTTGCAGGGCTGGATGAGTGGCGAGAAATTCTTTCAATTTCTGTTAGCTGTGAAAGGTCTTTATTTCACCCTCATTCACAAATGAGAGCTTTGCAGGATATAATATTCTGGGCTGGCAGTTTTTCTCTCTTAGTACCTGGGCTATATCTTGCCATTCTCTCCTAGCTTGTAGGGTTTCTGATGAGAAGTCAGCTGTGAGTCTAATTGGAGATCCTCTGAGAGTAATCTGGCATTTCTCTCTTGCACATTTTAGGGTATTTTATTTGTGTTTCACTGTGGTGAGTTTGATTACGACGTGTCGTGGTGAGGATCTCTTTTGGTCATGTTTATTAGGGGTTCTATGAGCTTCCTGTACTTGGATGTCTCTGTCCTTCTCCAAACCTGGAAAATTTTCTGCTAGTATCTCACTAAAAAGGCCTTCTAATACTTTCTCCCTCTCCATGCCTTCAGGAACTCCTAGAACCTGAAAGTTGGGTTTTTTAATAGTATCCTGTAGATTCCTGACAGTATTTTTTAGATTTCTGATTTCTTCTTCTTTTCTTTGGTTTGACTGTTTCCTTTCCTGCTCTCTGTCTTCTAAGTCCGATATTCTCTCTTCTGCTTCACCCATTCTGTTTATAAGGCTCTCTAATGTGTTTGTCATTTGATCTATTGAGTTCTTCATTTCATTGTGGTTTTTTGTCACTATCACTGTTTCTTGTTGTACTAGTTGTTTCATTTCACTTTGATTCCTCCTTAATATTTCATTTTCACGAGAGAGATTTTCTATCTTGCCCATTAAGGATTTCTGTAGTTCAAGAATTTTTTTTGAGAACTTCTGAATGTTCTTATCAGTTTTTTGAGATCCGCTTCTTGCATTTGCTCTATGTCTTCATCTTCATAATCTTGGATTGGGGTGTCTTGTTCATTTGGGGGTGTCATAGTTTCTTCCTTGCTCTTTTTACCTCGGTTTCTATGTTTGTTGTTTGGTATTTTGGAGATAATTTATGTTTTTTTTTTTTTGGCTGTGGTGTTTTTTTCTCATTATAATATGCCTCTAAGTTGGCTGTCTGCTTTGATGGATCCTTAGAGGCTGTGATGGGTGTGGCCAGAGAGCTCCGCTTGATTCTTTAGGTTTAAGGCTGTGCAAAAAGCGACTCACCCAGATTGTTCTCTCCCTTGCTCCTTGCTGGATTGCTCTCTCTCTCTCTCTCTCTCTTTTTTTTTTTACTCATGGGAAGTAATTTGGCACAGGTGAGTGGAATTGAGGGTAGTTGAAATCTGGCCTCTGTGAGTATTCGTTTGATCCACCCCTGGGACCACACAAAGAGTTTATGCAGCCCTCATTGTGTTCTCAAGTTTCACCAAAGTTTCAAAGTTACTGAGTTTGTGAACTAGTTGGCGGCGCTTTACATATGTAAAATGGCACCTGCTCTTTGTTTTGCTTGGTGAGTGAAGAGAGAGGTCTCTGCTTTTCCCCCCGAATGTCTCGGGTTTCTGACGTCTTTGTCTTACTTTCCATTCGTTCCCCGGGCTGGCGAGATTCTGTGGCTTGTCTCCCGCGGTTGGGATTACACGCGGTGGGCTCCCAGTAGGTCCTCTGTGTAACATCCACTAGATCTGGAAGCGTTTCCTCTGCAGTATTATTCTTGAGTCTTTTCCTGAGGCTACAGTAATTCCACTTTTATGAAACTTTATTTTCTCAAACTACGGCGCACATACTCACTATTTGCCATCTTGGCTCCGCCCCCCCAGGTCTTAAATTTAAGGTTTTATTTTTTACTTTTGAACAACCAAAGAGACAAATTTTGTGTTATTTTAAAGTAATCTATTATGTTCTATTAATGCCTCTTAAGTTCTAATTGTTTAAAACAACTGAGTTTTAAAGAATTTATGATTTGATTAAATCGGGTCTATACTTTGTCATGATGTTAAGGGATCTTATTTCAACCAGGTATTTTGAGCCTTCTTGTCATCTGTTTTTTTCAAACTTTTATTTAATGAATATAAATTTCCAGTGTACAGCTTATGTACTACAATGGATTCCCCCTCCCATAACTTCCCTCCCACCTACAACCCTCCCCTCTCCCACTCCCTCTCCTCTTCCATTTGCATGAAGATTCATTTTCAATTCTCTTTATATACAGAAGATCAATTTAGTATAAAGATTTCAACAGTTTGCACCCACATAGAAACACAAAGTGAAACATACTGTTTGAGTACTAGTTATAGCATTAAATCACAATGTACAGCACATTAAGGACAGAGATCCCACATGAGGAGCAAGTGCACAGTGGCTCCTGTTGTTGACCCAACAAATTGACACTCTAGTTTATGGCTCCAGTAACCACCCTAGGCTGTTGTCATGAGTTGCCAAGGCTATGGAAGCCTTCCAAGTTTGCCGACTCTGATCATATTTAGACAAGGTCATAAAAGACAGAGTGAGGATAGTAACCAATGATCCTAAGAGTGGCATATACCAGGTTTGAACAATTATACAGCATTAAGTGGGGAAGAGGACCATCAGTACACACAGGTTGGGAGTAGAGCCATTGGAGGTAGAGTAGAGGTTATGATTACAAAGGAATGAGGCCCAAGTGCACTAGACAGGGTCTAGAACAAAGGACAGAGTCATTATTAGAGGAGCTAAGAAAGGTGCTGTGTAAGCTACAATTAAGTTTTCTGATTGAGAGGCAAATAGAACCTGTAGAAGGGGCTTGATAATAATCTGGTGGGCTTTAGGCCTTGTAAGTTAAGAGACCCAGACCTATCTATCTCTTCACATGGGGTATATCCTAAGGGAGGTGTGAACCTCCTAGGGGAAGGCACTCTGTTGACTCTCGTTACTTGGCTGGCCTGGGAGGAGAGCTGGCCAGGTAAAGGCAGGTGGCATCTCTAACAAGAAATTTACAGTTCTGTCTGCAATGTTGCTGACCCTACTTGACCATCCTCTCAGCTGCAGTGGTCACTTTGGAAGTTGGCCTGAGTGAAGGGCTTTTCAGCTTAGAGCCAATAAGATCTGTGGCTCTGACCTGGGCATCCTTCGACTCCAGGGCAGGTCCATTTCCAGTGATCCAACTCTTGGCAGAGCTTCCAGGGCTCTTCACAAGCTGACTTCTGCTGAAGCCCAGGCTTACCACATTGAAAGCCACTGCAGTGGACTGGCCTGTTGGGTCTCCTTGAGGGCAGATCACTGTACAGATCAGCCATTAATAGGCCTGCCACCCATTGATTCTGGTGCCTAGCTTTATTTTCCTCCTGGTTTGTGTTAAAGCAGACCAGAGGATGCAAGTCAAGGGAGTGCCCAAGTCCCATCTCTAATCTTCGGTGGCCTGAACTACAAGTGTATAGTCACAGGCATGTTCTGTAGTAGTTTTTCTAAGGTAGACAATGCCCATGAGGAAAATTATATTCTCACTTTAAAACTTTCTTTCCCTTTGGTCTGAAAGGGAGGTTTTTTCTACTTACTGTATACTTCGCTGATGGCGAAGAGAATCTAGCTATGAGATTATTATTTAAGTTCTTATTTTGGCTATGCTATTACAGAAAAATGTTAGCCATCTCTTTTATAAGGTCTAAAGATTAAATTGTGCGTCCTACAGATTCCTTCATAATAGAATTAGTTTCCTACCTTGAAGAGAATAGAGAAATGAAAGAACAAGTTGGGCTTAGAATAGAGAAATGAGGGAGCAAGACCTCGATCGCTTGCTGACAATAGCAATATCACATGAATACTTAGCAAACAGTTTCAACCATTAGATAACAACTTAAGAAAACGTTTACCAGAAGGTCCAATGCCTTCTATAAATTTTAAGAATCATGTATTTGGAAACACCTCTTAAATATCTAACATGGTGTAGTTTGTTTAACCAGTAAACTTAAGCACAACCATCTAAAATGTTTTTAGTTTCTTTCTACCAACAAGTTTAAAACATATGATACACAGATTCAGGTCACACAAATTAAAATGTATCTTTGATTGATTTTAGCAACTTAAATTTATTGACAATCTTATATATAAGCCATTTAAAATAAAACTCTTAATAATAATATTTTTATAATAATTTTAATTATTTTATAATAATTTTAATAATAAAATTTCCCCATGTGGACATACACATATAACATAGCATAATAGACCAATATAGCAATTTTAATAATAGCTTTTAAAATCTTTAACTCTTTTTGTAGATTGCCAATTGATTTGAATTGCTTTTTGTTTTTTTTTTTTCTCTTTGTATACAGAAGATCAGTTTAGTATATACTAGGTAAAGATTTCAACATTTTGCCCATGTAGCAACATCAAGTGAAAAAACTACCATTGGATTACTAATTATAGCATTAAATAGCAATGTACAGCACATTAAAGACAGAGATCCTACATAATTTTTTTTTCAAAATAATTAATTTTCTATGCCATTTCCATTTTAACACCAGGTTGTTTTGTTTTTTTTTTTCATTTCCAATTCTCTTTATATACAGAAGATCACTTCAGTATATAATTAGCAAAGACCTCATCAGTCTGCGCCCACACAGAAACGCAAAGTATAAAAATACTGTTTCAGTACCAGTCCTAGCATCACTTGGCTTTAGACGACACATTAGGGACAGATCCCACATGGGGTGTAAGTACACAGTGACTCCTGTTGCTGACTTAACAATTTGACACTCCTGTTCATGGCGTCAGTAATCTCCCTGGGCTCTAGTCATGAGTTGCCAGGGCTATGGAAGCCTTTAGAGTTCGCTGACTTTGATATTGTTCCAATAGGGTCATAGTCAAAGTGGAGGTTCTCTCCTCCCTTCGGAGAAGGGTACCTCCTTCTTTGAAGGCCCCGTTATTTCCACTGGGATCTCACTCACAGAGATCATTCATTTAGGTCTTTTTTTCACAATAGCTAAGACCTGGAACCAACCCAAATGCCCATCAACAGTAGACTGGATAAAGAAATTGTGGGACATGTACTCCATAGAATACTATACAGCAGTAAGAAACAATGAAACCCAGTCATTTGCAACAAGATGGAGCAATCTGGAAAACATCATGCTGAGTGAATTGAGCCAGTCCCAAAGAGAGAAATATCATTTGTTTTCCCTGATCGGTGACAACTGAGCGCCAAAGAGAAAACCTGTTAAGTGAAATGGACACTATAAGCAACAATGAACTGATCAGCTCCTGTCCTGACTTTAGATGTACAATGTAATACTCTATCATTTTTAGTATTTGTTATTGTTGTTGTTGTTCTAGTAATATTGGTTGAACTCAGTAATTAACACACAATTATTCTCAGGTGTTTAAATTTTAACTGAAAAGTGATCCCTGTTAAATCTAAGAGTGGAAAAAGAGAGGGAGGAAATGAACAATTAGGAACATGCTCAATCGGACTGGCCGTAAATGGTGGAGTCAGAAATGTGCAGGGGATTCCAACACAATTCCATCAAGATGGCATGTACCAATGCCATCGCACTAGTCCAAGTAATCAATTTCAGCTCACAATTGAATTGCTTTTTGTTTTTAGTAACCTCAGTTAACCATACTTTCTCTCAGTTGGTACTGTTAATACATTATTGGCTTCATCTGTTTACAGAGCCATCCCAAAGTACTGAATGCAATAGAAGTGGCTGGAAAAAGTCCATAGGAACCTATAGGAGGACAGCTAAACACAGAACCAACAAGGCTTTAGTTTTATGAGCAGCAAATCATATATAACTGTGGATGACAAAAGACTTTAAGTCGCCATGTTTAAAATTATAAACTCATCAACCAACAAGAGGCACTTGCTTCACAGTATTTTTGAAAGCACCTGTAGGATTTTACAAGTATTTAACCCTTTAGGCCTCTGGGGCTTTCTCATTAAGATAACTATCATGTCTAGTAACACAAAATCATTAGACTTTTTAATTCTAATTTCTTCTTCTTTTCTTTGGTTTGCCTCTTTCCTGTTCTGTCTTCTAAGTCTGATATTCTCCCTTCTGCTTTGTCCATTCTGTTTATAAGGCTCTCTAATGTGTTTGTCATTTGATCTATTGAATTCTTCATTTCATTGTGGTTTTTTGTCACTATCACAGTTTCTTGTTCTACTAGTTGTTTCATTTCATTTTGATTCCTCCTTAATATTTCATTTTCACGAGAGAGATTTTCTATCTTGTCCATTAAGGATTTCTGTAGTTCAAGAATTTGTTTTTGAGAACTTCTTAATGTTCTTATCAATTTTTTGAGATCCGCTTCTTGCATTTCTTTGATCTCATCATCTTCATAATTTTGAATTGGGGTGTCTTTTTCATTTGGGGGCATCATAGTGTCTTCCTTGTTCTTGTTAGCTTGGTTTTTGCATTTGTTGTTTGGCATGTTGGAGATATTTGGTTTCTTCACTGTGGTGTTTTTTTCTTGTTACACTATGGCTCTATATTAAGTGGACTGTCTGCTTTCAGTGGAGCCTTAGAGGATTGAGATGAGTGTGGACTGAGAGCTGTGTTTGGTTCCTCAGGGTTGAGGGTGTGTCAAAGATGACACTCCCAGGTCAGGTGTGGTAAATCTCTCTTTCTTTCTTTCTTTTTTTGATTCAAAAGGGAAGTAATTCCGCACAGCTGAACGTAATTGGAGGTAGTTAGCAGGCAAATGATACACCCACAGGAGCCAGAGATTGGAAGCTCTTTCCCAAGGACCACACAGGGAATCTCTGCTGCCCTCAGTGTGGGCGCCAATTCTCCTACAGTCTCCCACTGGGTTGCCAAGTTATATCCTAATCTCCTGTTATTTCACCCCTCCCCCCAGAGTCAGGTTTTTCTGCTAGGCTCAGGGCCAGTGCAGACCTGAGTTCGCCCTGCTTATGACGTATGTCAAAATGGTGCCTGCTCTTTGTCTTGCTCGCCTTTGAGGGGTGAGCGGAGAGAAAGAAACTCGTGTCCGTATTGGTCACTTTTTTTTTTCCTCTCTCTCTTCTAGTTAGCCTGGTGAACTTTTCCCCACAGGGTTCCAAGCCTCGTTCCCTCTAGTCTCCTCTTTCTGCTTTCCCGCTGGTGTCTCGAGCTATTGAGGTTCAGCTCACCTCGCGTTCCAGCGCTGGTGTGTTGAGTCTGCCGCTGGTGTCCTGAACTTGGGCTCCCACGTTCTCCACGCAGGTCCACTGTGAATCACTAGTTCCAGAAGAGTTTCCTCTGCTGTTTCTTCCCCTACTCTTCTTTGACCCTGCAGTATCTCCACTTTTATTAACCTGTGTCTCCCCCGGACTAATAGTGTGCTCCCTTCCTATTCCGCCATCTTGCCGCTCTCCTTTCTTGTCATCTTTTACAGGCATTCAAAAAAAATCAAAGTTCCAAAGAATTTGAACTTTGATATTTCCAGTTGGGTTCCTGGAAATGTCAAAGGATATATGTCTCTCATCTTGGAGAGACACCAGCTAATTAATCAGGCTATTTGGGTTACATTACAGATACTGTTAAAATGTGAAGTCGTGCTCAATTTAAGTTTTGATAATATAAAATAAAATGCCACTGATACAAATGTCTGAAAGTTAAAAAGTCTAATGGTCATGTGTTACTAGACAATCTTGTGTTACTCTTAATGAGAAAGGCCCAGAGGCCAAAAAGAATTAAATGTTTTGTAAAATCCTACAGGTGCTTTTGAAAATACTGTGTGAAGTATGCAAATGCCTCTTGTTGGTTAATGAGTTTATCATTTTAAACATAGCTATTTAAAGTCTTTACTCATCCACAGTTTTGTATATCAGATTTGCTGCTCTAAACTAAAACATTGTTGGTTCTGTGTTTAGCTGCCCTCCTATAGGTTCTGATGGACTTTTTCCAGCCACTTCTATTGAATTCAGTAGTTTTGAATTGTTCTGTAAACAGATGAATTCAATAATGCACTACAGGTTCCAACTGGAAGAAAGTATGGTTAATCAAGTTTTCAAGAACAGAAAGTAATTTTAATTGGTTGGTAATAAAAAAAAAGCTAAAGATTTTAGGAAACTATTACTAAAACTGCTTTATTGTTCTATCTTGTATGTTGTGTTATGTGTGTATTCATATTGTATGTCTACATGGGAAAATTTACTTTGAGCTCTGTCTTAATTGGTTTATCAAGGAAGGATTGCTCATAAATTTAATAGCTAAAATTAATTGAAGATACATTTGATTCATCTGACCTGAATCTCTTTGTCAGATGCTTTAAATTTGTTGATAGAAAGGAACTAAAAAATGTTTTATGTTTCTGTTTGTTGTTTAAACAAGCCACATTATGTTAGATATTTAAGATATATTTAAATACATGTATTCTTAAAATTTATAGAAGGCATTGGACCTACAGTAAATATTTTATAGGCTATTATTTAATGGTTAAAACCACTTGTTAATATTCCATTTGACATTGTCAGTGGGCATTCAGGCAAGCCTGACTTGCTCCCACATTTCTCTATTCTCTTTAAGATGGGACACTGACTCTGTCCTGAGGGATTCCTCAGGATGTAGTTTGATTTTTAGATCTTATGAAAGGAGTGACTAACATGTTCTGTGTAACAGCATAGCCAAAATGAGAGCTTAAATCATAATTTCATGGCTGGACTTACTTCACCATGGGATCCCAAATTCCCTTGGGCTAGATGGTGAAAGTGCCATCTTAAGTTTAAAAGTGACTGTATTTGATTGCATTAAGTTTTAAGTTGGTCATGTAGGAGGCACTAATTGTTAAAGTGATCATATCAAAAGAATTAATATAATTAAAGAGGAGTAAATGCTTTAACATGGGAAGCAGTCCATACAGCAGACTCATAGAATGGCAATTGCTCTAAGTAACGCTCAGTGACCTCAGAGTCATCCCTAAAGGCATTCTGATCTGGCTAAAAAGCCCACAAGAGCATTTCAGGCATGGAAAGTCAGGACACTTGTGCGAAAAGGTGTGTACCTACAGGGAGAGTCTCCCTGGGTGAGACTCCTGTGGAAAGAAGTGGTCATCAAAGAAGGATGTACTCTCTTCAAAGGGAGAACTTTCACTTTGCTTATGTCCTTCTCTAAATATTGACTGAGTTTGTGGATTCAGAAGGCTTCCATAGCCTAGACAGCTCATGTCAAGAGCCTTGGGTGATCACTGACCTCACACAAAAGAGTGTGAATTGTTAAATTAACCATAGGAATCACTGTGCACTAACTTCCCATGCAGGACCTCAAGACTATGCTTAAAAAAACAGAGGGGAGAGTATGATACCCCCACTATTAGTGTATTAACTTTGCTCCTTTCACCATAAAGTTCTTATAGGTCTCACCCCCTGGAGAGCCACCAGCATTGAAATACTGGAGACCTCTCACAGGTGGTGCAACCCAATTGCCTCTGGTTTGATGGAGGGACCCAACCACCCAACAATGGAAGGGGCCTGATCCCCTCATAATGATGGGCAAAGGTTTTGCTTGTGTTTTCCAGAGATCACTCTGCAGCCTGTGTGGATAGCAGCCTGAAATGCCAAACCCTGGACCCAGTCTCTGAAAGCTCACCCTCTGACAAGCCAACTTCAGCGCCTTTCCCTGAAGAAGCCATTCATAGAAAGATCCTCTTCAGATCAGCTACAGCTTAAATGGAAGGGACCTTACCAGGTGCTACTGAACATGACTACCTCAGTAAAATTAGGATTAAATGTCTACCTCTCAAGTCCTAACAGGTGTACTCAAAAGACATAAGTGATTATTCCTGTAAGCCAGAGATCTTAAGCAAAAAGAAAAGTAAAGCCTTTGCTTTCCTCACATCAAGAGTGCTGCACCTGAAGGCAGGCATGGTGTACCTGCCTCTTTTGATTCTCTGTTATTAATAATAAAACTCCTAATGTGTTCTTCTATTATAATTCTCTATACTCAAGCTAAATGGGTTTATAATGTATCACCACCCACTATCTGGGAGTCTGTAGGATGTGGTCTTTTCATCTTAAAGGGGCACTCCACTTACAATTGGTCATGTTCCAGTTTTGCTCATACTAATTAACAAACTTACATGTTCCAGAACTCAACAACTTCTGGGAGTAACTGACCATGCAGGGGACACAGACATTGGTAGTGACCAAGATTGCTCCAGCTCACAAAGAGAATTTGTTAAATGAGATAGGCAGAGACTTCCAGACCCAGGACAGGCAGGGCCTGCACTACATCCCTCATAAACAGGAAGCAGCTATAGAAGATGTGATGATTCTACACCCTTCAACATCCCTAGGATTAAGGGAATGGAGTCTCTGAAGGGGGAATGATGCAGGCAGTCATACATCATTAGACTTGAGAGCTGAAAGGCTATGACTTCATCACACTTTCCCCATGCCCCCTGCATGATCTCATGCCCCTGCTTTCCCATATCTGTGCACCCACCTGCCAATTACAAAGGCCTGAAACATGGTGGGCCTGATCTTTTTCCCTTTGCCCTTCTTTTCCTCCCTGCCCTTAATTCCCATGGTAGGCATTCTTCAATTTAATTTAAAGCTTATTATGGGTTGCAGCTTGTTGCCGTGCCACGCTAAGCAGAGTCACACTTGCCCTAAAACAAAGGGAGGAGATGTGGGTGATCCTGTGAGACTTTCTGCCTAGCCCATGTGGCTAGCCTGACTGATGGTGGGAGGTGGGAGCCTCAGGCACATTTCCTCCCACCCCCACCTTCTGCCAATTAGGTAAACTGTTGCTGGGAGTGGTCCAGGCCCACCTTGAAAGCTACCCTAACTATGAGACCTTTAAGGTAATTGGAGATGCATATTGGTGCCAGTGTTGGTTCTATCCTATAGAGTTAGGGTTGCCCTGAATTAGTTATGCCCCTTCTGCCTGCCCTTTGAAAGTGTACATGGTCATTAGTAAAGGTGGACATGTTCACTGAAGCCTGTCCCTGGTGCTTTCTGTGGAAGAACACCATTGCCTCACTCTCCCCAATGGTGGGGCCTCACAGGACAAGTCCACAGCTCTTGGTCTGCTCCCTGCTTGGTATGGACCCTACTGAATTTCCAGACTTTCCTTTCTCCTTTAGATAAAGCCCTCACTCTCCTATGTGTTTCTCTCACTGAATAAAAGCTTAAAAACTCAGCTTATCATCTGGTCTATTTGAGCCAGTATTCAGAATTTGTCTCTGAATTCATGGCAAGAACCCACACAGATTATTAATTTCAGAAATATTAATAAGTGCTGAAGTCTTAGGGCCAAATTATGGAGTCTTTTATTTCTAAAAGCCTGTGGCTGCACAGGGGCCTGTGCTCTCCAAATCATACTGCCCTGATAGAGCTCAAGGGTAAGCTTCAAAAGGCCAAAACCATATCTTGTTGAAGTTAATTACAAAGCCAAGCATTTGTTACAGGAGCTAGAGCAAGCAACATTATGCTTATTTCAGGGGCATTAACCAGTTTCCCAGTACTTAGTGTAAATAAACTTACAAAAAACCTTTCACAAGACTAGTTTTTGAGTAGCTACCATTTGCGGGACTGGTTACAAAAAATTAAGAGGACAATCAGGGACAAAATGGAGTGACTCTGGTCAGGCCATAGCTCATTTGCACTTGAAAATCAGTAAAATGTAGCCCAAGGTTCTGCAGCTCCTCCTGCATGGACCCAGAGGCCCCTCTGACTTTGACCACCTTGACCTCAGCATAACCCCAGCAGGGCTCCCAATTCTCTGTTACAGGAAACTGGGTTGCCAGCGTCACTGCAGAGAACAAGAACAGTCCCACAGTGACAGAGGTGGAGCCTGGAGCTGGAGTCTCTACAAGTGGCAAGGACCCATGGCAGTGTGGCCAGGAGTTCCCCAGGTCTCACAGAGGACAGTGAGTATGCCTCTGGTGGACTTCTTGTTGCAGGCAGAGGATTGTTCACCTGCAATCCTCACTTCAGGACTGGTTACTATGTGAATCATGCTGGCTGTGAGGCCTTAGCCCCATGCAAAACTTGGCTCATCCTTTGGCTGCCTAGAATTAATCTCAGACATGGCCAAGCAGACCCCACAGCACTGCTCAGTGCATGGCATGGCCTCTGTCAGTGAGGATAGTGTCAACATAAAGAAGCCACACCACTGCCCCTGAGCCAAGCATCCAAATCACTTGTCTGTCCCAATGTCTGAACACCAGCCTGTTTTCAAAATCAATTTCATTGTGACAGGATGAAGAAGTCAATAAAACTGGAGAAAAAGATTCTACACACTTTTCAAAAGATAAAGAGGAATAATACATCTGGACTAATCCATAATGCAAACATTATACAACTGCAATGATTGAAGAAATCAAATTTCCACATGAGCAATAATATAAAAAATCAAACTAAATTTTGAAATAGGATATTCTTCAATAGGTGAATGTATGAGTAAACTGTGTTGTGTCTGAGAGACCTCGGCCTGGATGAAGGCGCAGCTATTTTAGAATAGGCCTCCATCTTGTAATTCAGGCCTGACCGAGCCCTGAACCCTGAAGCTCATGAAAGAAAAAATAAATAAATGAACTCCCCTTGCAATAAACCCCACCTAGCAACAGCCAATCAGCAGCTAGCAGGGAGATACCTAAAGTTTCAGGTATCTTTTCAGGCACTTAAGGTAATTGATAATATCCTGAGACCCTGCAGTTTGGCAAGTACACCATAGTGGCTCTGACCCTATACTTTAGCCAATCATTTTTTTTTTTTTACTTTTTGACAGAGTGGACAGTGAGAGAGAGAGAGAAAGGTCTTCCTTTGCTGTTGGTTCACCCTCCAATGGCCGCTGCGGCTGGCATGCTGCGGCCGGCGCACCATGCTGTTCCAAAGGTGCCAGCCTGAGTAGTAGTTTTACCATTAATTCACATAGTACAACACACTGAGGACAGAGATCCTACATGGGAAGCAGGTGTACAGTGATTCCCATTGTGGATTTAACAATTGACAGTCAGTAATCACCCAAGGCTCTTATCTTGAGTTGCCGAGGCTATGGAAGCCTCTTGAGTTCACAAATTCCAACCTTATTTAGATAAAGCCATAATCAAAGTGGAAGTTCTCTCCTCCCTTCAGAGAAAGATATCTCCTTTGATGGCCCGTTCTTTCTGCTGGGATCTCACTCACAGAGATCTTTCATTTAGCAACCTGGTTATTTTTAAAGTAACAAGCTGATATAAGTGCATATGAAAATGCAAAGAATCTAGGATAGCCAAAATAACTGAAAAAATAATAAAATCAAAGGGATGATGATTTTTAAGTGTTATAAATTTATACTAATCTAAAGTATGCTGTTGTCATACAGAAAGCCAGACAGATGAATGGAACACAAAAGAGGTTCCAGAGAAGATCCAAACACAGTGAACAGGTTTTCTACAGAGGCACTATCACAGTGCAGGGGAGAAAGTATAGCCTTTTCAACACATGCTGTTAGCACAATGAGATACTAATTTCCAATAAAATAGCTTCTATTTACAAAATTGAAAAGAAAATATGCCACAGATCTAACTGTAGTACTGAAAACTACAATACTTCCAGAAAAAAAAAATCATAGAAGAAATTTTTTTTCACTTTAAGTTAGGCAAAGATTTCCTAGATACAAGAAAAAATTAAAATCTATAATTGAGTACAGGGATAATTAACACTTAATCAAAGCCTAAAACTTCTTTTCTTCAAGACTTATTTATTTATTTGAAAGGCAGAATTACAGAATGGCAGATGCAGAGAGAGAGAGAGAGAGAGAGAGAGAGAGAGAGAGAGATCGTCCATCTGCTGGTTCACTCCCCAGATGGCCACAATGACCAGAGCTGGGCTGATCTGAAGTCAGGAGGCAATAGATTCTTCTGGATTTCCCATGTGGGTGTAGGAACCCAAGCACTTGGGCCATCTTCTACTGCTTTCCCTGGCTATAACAGTGAGCTTGATCAAAAGTGGAGCAGCCAGGACTCAAAGTCATACCCATATGGAATGTTAGCACTGCAGGCAGCAGCTTTACCCACTATGCCATAGCATGGCCCCAAAAACTTCTTTTCAAAATACTGTCTAAAGAATGAAAGTCAGAGCAAAAAAAATCCTTTAAAAATATACTGAGACCAGCTTTGTGGCATAGTGGGTAAATCTTCTGCCTAGAGTACCGGCATCCCATATGTGCACCGGTTTGAGTACCAGTTACTCAACTTCTGATTCAGCTCTCTGCAATAGCCTGGGAAAACAGTAGTAGATGACCCAAATCCTTGGACCCCTGCACCCTCATAGGAGATCCAGAGGAAATGCTTGGCTCCTGGCTTTGGATAGGCACAGTTCTGGCCATTGCAGCCAACTGGGGAGTGAATTAGCAGTTGGAAGACCTCTCTCTCTCTGCCTCTCCTTCTCGCTCTGTGCAACTCTGGCTTTCAAGTAAATAAATAAATCTTTTTTTTAAAAAAAGAAAAAGGAAAAATATACCTGATAAATTAAATTTTATAGTGTAATACATAAGATGCCAACAAAACAACCCTTAATTCTAAAATAGTAAGCATGTTAGAAATAGTTCACCACAGAAGACAGGAAAGGGAGCTGTTGTTTAATAATAGGTTGAGCCATCTCCTACAATACTGGGATTCTATATGAGTGCTGATTTGAATTCTGGCTGCTATACTTCCAAACCAGTTATATTAATGCTTCTGGGAAAGCAGCAGTGGATTCCACACATATTCTGACCCCCTGGCACATATGTGGGAGACTGATATGCAGTGATCCTCACCAGGTAATCAGCAAGCCCTGAGTAGATGCAACTTCCCACAGTGACTGCCCAAAGTCCCAGCCACACCCTGAGTCCTCCCACACAGCATCAGTGTTCTCACAGTCCCAGCACACAAGCCTCCCACAGTCATGGGCACCCAGCCCTCCATCAGTTCCCCCCACCAAATTCAAGTTTCTCTGCTCTGCTGTTTGCTGGGTGTACACACACTGGTGCATCTATTACATATGTCCAAAATGATGCCTGCTCTCTATCAGCTTATTACAGAATGCCAGTTTCAGGGTGATCAGGGAGACAGAAACATGACAGGTACACTGTCCTACCTAAGGCTCCTAGCTGGATTCCCACCAGGATCTTTCTGCAACTTTATCAACAGTGGCTTGGGATGCTCCAGTCTGGTCTCACTTCCTGAGCTGCTGCTGAGGTTCTTGGCTGCTGGGTTTCTGAGTTGTGCATGTCCACACCCTGCACATGGTCCACAGTGTCCCTCTAATTTGTGTGGAGTTTCCTCTGCCATTTTTTCCCTAACTCTTCCTTGAGACTGTACTCTCTCCAGTTTTTTCATACTATCTTCTACAACAGTAAGCTCCCTCTATTCCTCCATCTTAATCCAATCCTTGATTTATTTTTTCTCAAGAAATTCATTATCTGTTCAATTACTCATCTGTTCAATTGTTTATTATTGGGTTCAACAAATACTTATTGAACAACCAATGCATGTCCATGATAGTCATGATGGAAAGAAACATGGCTTTTAAATTTTAAAATTTTATAATAAAAATGATAATCTGTGATAGATTGTCAATATTTTATTTTCTAAAGTACATATACCAAGTCTTCTCATTTTCCCTAGAGTACAAACAACTATTATACAGCACCCTGAAAAATCATAGCCATTTATGATAACAGGGTCAATGACACTGTCATATATATAATGCTAAGGAATGGCTAAATTTCATCTTTCAAATTGCTTTTATTGGATGCATGCTTGTGAGAACACTACTAGAAAGGCTTCACCCTAAGCTCATTTTCCCAACCGCACCTCCCTCCCTACAAACTGCCCTCTCTAACTTGGATTCTGTATCATCTTCACTCTCTGAAAAAGAATGCACCTGACAACTAATGTGAAGAGCAAATCACTTCATCTCCTGTTTAGATGCTGCTTTTTGGACACTTGTGTGCTTCTACCTCCAAAAACAGCCACTCTGTCATTCAACGGTCACTGTTATGTCCTTCAACAAATAGGCACTAAAAAAAGACAAGAACAATCCTACACTTCATGGGTTTTGTGTCTTCCCAGAGCCTGTAGATTACAATTCTCATGGCTAAGGTCACCAAGGAGTTGGATCAAGACAGACAGCATAGAGTTCCCTATTAAAAAAAAAAAAAAAAGGTCAGGTCTTCCTCTAACACATTTGTGTTAGCCAATGAAAATTTGTTAGATTATTAGATCAGCTACTTACTACATTAGGACAAAGAGATAACATAGCATCATGGAACGAATAAGAAAATGAACCTAGGGTGCTGCTATTTTTTCCTTTTTTCGTGGAGGCAGCTGGCAGTTTGAGGAAGAGAAGAGTTTGGACAAGAGTGCAAGCTCTGAACCAGCAAAAGCCAACCCTAGCTGAAAGAGTGATGGTCCACACCAAAAGTTCTTGCTTTCCAAAATTCAGAAACAAGCTTCCCAGAAACTGAGATGCCCCAGGAAGAAAAGACAGCTAAAGAATCCAGTTAGGTTGACTCCAATGAGACAAGAAGAGAAACACATTTTTCAACATGATGCTTGAAGTATGCTCTCCATCTCATGAAGCATCTGTCCAGGGTCTGGTGCCCTTTTGGTAAACAGATGCCATACTTCCCCCCTAGCTGAACTGTAGCCATCATCATTCATCAGCTGGCCTCTACTCTGTTCAGCAGCACTGAAGCCTATACCCTATCCCCAAGCCCTACTTCAAAATCCTCAGCTTCTGTAGCTGGATGGACCAGAGAGACTGGTAAGCCAAACTCGAGTGAAGACAAGGCACAATAACAAGAAATATGGAGAAGTGTGTAATTCAGGTTTGAGTAGTAGAGACAACATGTACTTAACTAACCAGTCTTGGTTCCAATCCAGGTCCTGCAACATGTTAGTCTGTCACAAGACTTTGAGCCAATGATCTTGCTCCTCAGCATCTGTCTCCTCATCTGCAGAGATAAAACGCCGACTTTGCAGAGCTACTATGAAATTTAAATACATAAGAAGGGCCAGCGCCGCGGCTCATTAGGCTAATCCTCCGCCTTGCAGCGCCGGCACACCGGGTTCTAGTCCCGGTCGGGGCACCGATCCTGTCCCGGTTGCCCCTCTTCCAGGCCAGCTCTCTGCTGTGGCCAGGGAGTGCAGTGGAGGATGGCCCAAGTGCTTGGGCCCTGCACCCCATGGGAGATCAGGAGAAGCACCTGGCTCTTGCCATCGGATCAGCGCGGTGCGCCGGCCGCAGTGCGCCTACCGCAGCGGCCATTGGAGGGTGAACCAACGGCAAAAGGAAGACCTTTCTCTCTGTCTCTCTCTCTCACTATCCACTCTGCCTGTCAAATAAATAAATAAATAAATAAATACATACATATGAAGTTGGCCTTCTTTATTAAAAGACAATCCCAAATGCACGTGAGGCAAGAATTTGATTTTATTAGACACAAATCCTACAGTATAACTCTGAGAATATAAAAAATCAAATCTGAATAACATATAGAAGCTACTTTGATGCAACAAAATATACATGCACATGTAGCAGTTGTACAAATTCCCAGCTTAGGAAATCAGAATTATCTAAACAAAACAGATGTTAATAACCAAAATGTATGATGAGTTCTGCTCATTTCTTCACCACAAATAAAGACCTTCCAGGATGAAATCAATGTCCTCATTTGTTTTCTCTAAGTTTGGGGGTGGTTAGGATCACTTCATTGGCCTCCTGGGGTTTCCAAGGCAACTGTTAGGGTAATTCTCAAAAGGAAAAGAACACCAATCTGTGGCAACTGTTCTAGAGACATTCATACAGTAATAGGCATTATTACTAGAAATGCAGTGCTCTCAACAGCAGCTATCTCCTTTGGATAATTTACTACATACAAAGCTCTAAGTAGGTAAACTTACACTTCTGCATAAAAAGTAATAATTATTACTACAAGAAACCATCAGAACTCTAAAATTAATTTCATGAAAGTGAATTACAAAACCTAAAGCCCAAATTTGCAGCATAACCCAGTATTGTCTTGCCAAAAAAAAAAAAAAGTTAATTCTCAACTGTCTACACCTAAGAAATTCCCACAGATGCCTCATGTCATCCTTTTCCAGGAGTCCTAGGGAGGAAAAGAAATAGGTAAATTATATTCAGAATGTCCTTATTGTTTCTGTTTACTATCACATAAATTTATGATAGGTCAACTTTCAGTTCAGCATTTCAGTGTTCAGTTGTTCTAGAATATTTCATTTGTGGAGCAGGTATGTAACCTAGAAGTTAAGATGCCTGCATCCCATGTTAGAGTACCTGGGTTTCATTTCTGGCTCTAGAACCTGACTCAAGCTTCCTGATAATCCAGATCCTGGGAGACAGATAACTGCTCTTGCTACCAACCTAGGAGGCCTTGATTGAGTGCTTTTCTGCTGACCTAACCCCAAGTGTTTAGGCACTCATGGAGTGGACATGAAGAGTTTAGCTCTTTCATTAAATTCCTATCTCTTTGTTTCTATGCCTTCCAAATTTAAAAAATGACAGTAATTCTATT